>NC_069499.1:354000026-354082526 GCF_027579735.1 Bombina bombina
ACCATCCAAATGAGATCCGCATACCAAAACCTGAGAGGCCATGCTGGAGCCACCAGCAGTACAAACAAACACTCCATTGGAATTTTGGAAATCACTTTTGGAAAAAGAACTAGAGGCGAAAGGATATAGACAAAATGATAATTCCAAGGAAATATCAATGCATACACTACTTCCGCCTGAGGATCCCCGGACCTGAATAGGCCCCTGGGAAGTTCTTATTCAGACGAGATGCCAACAGATCTATTTCTGGAAACCCTTACATCTGAAAAATTGAAAAACATATCTGGGTAAGAGAGACCATTCTCCCGGAAGTAAAGCTTGATTAACAGAGATCTGCTTCACAAATGTCTATACCTGGGAAAAAGACCACAGAATTTAGATAGGAGCTGGATTTAACCGAAGCAAATATCAGAGATACTTTTGTCCCACAGTTGTGACATTGTCTGAAAAACAATAAACGACTCTTCTTCAAAAGACACTAACTGAAGAACTCTGAGAATGCACGGAGTTCTAAAATATCAAATGGTAATCTCGCCTCCTGAGATTTCCAAACCCCTTGTGCTGACAGAGATCCTTAGACAGCCTCCCAACCAAAAAGACTCACATGTGTAGAGATCATGGTCCAGGTTGAAAGAAACATAGGCCTAGATTTGGAGTTTGGCGTTAGCCGTGAAAACCAGCGTTAGAGGCTCCTAACGCTGGTTTTAGGCTAACTCCGGTATTTGGAGTCACTCAAAATAGGGTCTAACGCTCACTTTTCAGCCACGACTTTTCCATACCGCAGATCCCCTTACGTCAATTGCGTATCCTATCTTTTCAATGGGATCTTTCTAACTCCGGTATTTAGAGTTGTGTCTGGAGTGAGCGTTAGACATCTAACGACAAAACTCCAGCCGCAGGAGAAAAGTCAGTAGTTAAGAGCTTTTTGGGCTAACGCCGGTTCATAAAGCTCTTAACTACTGTACTCTAAAGTACACTAACACCCATAAACTACCTATGTACCCCTAAACTGAGGCCCCCCCACATCGCCGCCACTCGATTAAATTTTTTTAACCCCTAATCTGCCGACCACCACCTACGTTATACTTATGTACCCCTAATCTGCTGCCCCTAACACCGCCGACCCCTGTATTATATTTATTAACCCCTAATCTGCCCCCCACAACGTCGCCGCCAACTACCTACAATAATTAACCCCTAATCTGCCAACCGCAAAGCGCCGCCACCTACATTATAGCTATGTACCCCTAATCTGCTGCCCCTAACACCACCGACCCCTATATTATATTTATTAACCCCTAATCTGCCCCCCACAACGTCGCCTCCACCTGCCTACACTTATTAACCCCTAATCTGCTGAGCGGACCGCACCGCTACTATTATAAAGTTATTAACCCCTAATCCGCCTCACTAACCCTATAATAAATAGTATTAACCCCTAATCTGCCCTCCCTAACATCGCCAACACCTAACTTCAATTATTAACCCCTAATCTGCCGACCGGAGCTCACCGCTATTCTAATAAATGTATTAACCCCTAAAGCTAAGTCTAACCCTAACACCCCCCTAAATTAAATATAATTTTAATCTAACGAAATTAACTCTTATTAAATAACTTATTCCTATTTAAAGCTAAATACTTACCTGTAACATAAACCCTAATATAGCTACAATATAACGAATAATTACATTGTAGCTATTTTAGGATTAATATTTATTTTACAGGCAACTTTGTAATTATTTTAACCAGGTACAATAGCTATTTAATAGTTAAGAACTATTTAATAGCTAAAATAGTTAAAATAATTACAAATTTACCTGTAAAATAAATCCTAACCTAAGTTACAATTAAACCTACCACTACACTATCAATAAATTAATTAAATAAAATACCTACAATTATCTACAATTCAACCTAACACTACACTATCAATAAATAAATTAAATACAATACCTACAAATAACTACAATGAAATAAACTATCTAAAGTACAAAAAATAAAAAAGAACTAAGTTACAAAAAATAAAAAAATATTTACAAACATAAGAAAAATATTACAACAATTTTAAACTAATTACACCTACTCTAAGCCCCCTAATAAAATAACAAAGACAGCCAATCAGATTGAGCTCGCATTCTATTGGCTGATCGGAACAGCCAATAGAATGCAAGCTCAATCTGATTGGCTGATCGAATCAGCCAATCGGATTGAAATTGATTCTGATTGGCTGATTCCATCAGCCAATCAGAATATTCCTACCTTAATTCCGATTGGCTGATAGAATCCTATCAGCCAATCGGAATTCGAGGGACGCCATCTTGGATGACGTCCCTTAAAGGAACCGTCATTCGGCTAGTAGGCGTCGGGAGAAGAGGATGTTCTGCGTCGGAGGTCTGCAAGATGGATCCGGAAGAAAGAAGATTGAAGATGCCGTTGATAGAAGACTTCATCCAGATCATGGACCTCTTCAGCTCCCGCTTGGATGAAGACTTCATCCGGATCATGGACCTCTTCAGCCCCCTGCTTGGGCTTGGATCAGGACATCGGAGGAGCTCTTCAGGACGGATCGGTGAACCTGGTAGGGTGAAGACAAGGTAGGAAGATCTTCAGAGGCTTAGTGTTAGGTTTATTTAAGGGGGGTTTGGGTTAGATTAGGGGTATGTGGGTGGTGGGTTGTAATGTTGGGGGGGGGGTATTGTATGTTTTTTTTTTACAGGCAAAAGAGCTGAACTTCTTGGGGCATGCCCCGCAAAGGGCCCTGTTCAGGGCTGGTAAGGTAAAAGAGCTTTGAAATGTAGTAATTTAGAATAGGGTAGGGCATTTTGTTATTTTGGGGGTCTTTGTTATTTTATTAGGGGGCTTAGAGTAGGTGTAATTAGTTTAAAATTGTTGTAATATTTTTCTTATGTTTGTAAATATTTTTTTATTTTTTGTAACTTAGTTCTTTTTTATTTTTTGTACTTTAGTTTATTTCATTGTAGTTATTTGTAGGAATTGTATTTAATTTATTTATTGATAGTGTAGTGTTAGGTTTAATTGTAGGTAATTGTAGGTATTTTATTTAATTAATTTAATGATAGTATAGTGTTAGGTTTAATTGTAACTTAGGTTAGGATTTTTTTTTACAGGTAATTTTGTAATTATTTTAACTAGGTAACTATTAAATAGTTATTAACTATTTAATAGCTATTGTACCTGGTTAAAATAATTACAAAGTTGCCTGTAAAATAAATATTAATCCTAAAATAGCTACAATGTAATTATAATTTATATTGTAGCTATATTAGGATTTATTTTACAGGTAAGTATTTAGCTTTAAATAGGAATAATTTATTTAATAAGAGTTAATTAATTTCGTTAGATTAAAATTATATTTAATTTAGGGCGGTGTTAGGGTTAGACTTAGCTTTAGGGGTTAATACATTTATTATAGTAGCGGTGAGCTCCGGTCAGCAGATTAGGGGTTAATGTTTGAAGTTAGGTGTCGGCGATGTTAGGGAGGGCAGATTAGGGGTTAATACTATTTATTATAGGGTTAGTGATGCGGATTAGGGGTTAATAACTTTATTATAGTAGCGCTCAGGTCCGCTCGGCAGATTAGGGGTTAATAAGTGTAGGCAGGTGGAGGCGACGTTGAGGGGGGCAGATTAGGGGTTAATTAATATAATATAGGGGTCGGCGGTGTTAGGGGCAGCAGATTAGGGGTACATAAGGATAATGTAAGTAGCGGCGGTTTACGGAGCGGCAGATTAGGGGTTAAAAATAATATGCAGGGGTCAGCGATAGCGGGGGAGACAGATTAGGGGTTAATAAGTGTAAGGCTAGGGGTGTTTAGACTCGGGGTACATGTTAGGGTGTTAGGTGCAGACGTAGGAAGTGTTTCCCCATAGCAAACAATGGGGCTGCGTTAGGAGCTGAACGCGGCTTTTTTGCAGGTGTTAGGTTTTTTTTCAGCTCAAACAGCCCCATTGTTTTCTATGGGGGAATCGTGCACGAGCACGTTTTTGAGGCTGGCCGCTTGCGTAAGCAACTCTGGTATCGAGAGCTGAAGCTGCGTTAGAAAACATAATTTATGTAAGAACTTACCTGATAAATTCATTTCTTTCATATTAGCAAGAGTCCATGAGCTAGTGACGTATGGGATATACATTCCTACCAGGAGGGGCAAAGTTTCCCAAACCTTAAAATGCCTATAAATACACCCCTCACCACACCCACAATTCAGTTTAACGAATAGCCAAGAAGTGGGGTGATAAGAAAAAAGTGCGAAAGCATATAAAATAAGGAATAGGAATAATTGTGCTTTATACAAAAAAATCAAAACCACCACAAAAAAGGGCGGGCCTCATGGACTCTTGCTAATATGAAAGAAATGAATTTATCAGGTAAGTTCTTACATAAATTATGTTTTCTTTCATGTAATTAGCAAGTGTCTATGAGCTAGTGACGTATGGGATAATGATTACCCAAGATGTGGATCTTTCCACGCAAGAGTCACTAGAGAGGGAGGGATAAAATAAAGACAGCCAATTCCTGCTGAAATTAATCCACACCCAGAATAAAATTTTAATGAAAAAAACATAAGCAGAAGATTCAAACTGAAAACACTGCCTGAAGTACGTTTCTACCAAAAACTGCTTCAAAAGAAGAAAATACATCAAAATGGTAGAATTTAGTAAAAGTATGCAAAGAGGACCAAGTTGCTGCTTTGCAAATCTGATCAACCGAAGCTTCATTCCTAAACGCCCAGGAAGTAGAACTGACCTAGTAGAATGAGCTGTAATCCTTTGAGGCGGAGTGTTACCCGACTCAACATAGGCATGATGAAATAAAGATTTCAACCAAGATGCCAAAGAAATGGCAGAAGCTTTCTGGCCTTTTCTAGAACCGGAAAAGATGACAAATAGACTAGAAGTCTTTCGGAAAGACTTAGTAGCTTCAACATAATATTACAAAGCTCTAACAGCATCCAAAGAATGCAATGATTTCTCCTTAGAATTCATAGGATCAGGACATAATGAAGGAACCACAATTTCTCTACTAATGTTGTTAGAATTCACAACCTTAGGTAAAAAATTCAAAAGAAGTTCGCAGCACCGCCTTATCCTGATGCAAAATCAGAAAAGGAGACTCACAAAAAAAAGAGTAGATAATTCAGAGACTCTTCTGGCAGAAGAGATGGCCAAAAGAAACAAAACTTTCCAAGAAAGTAATATAACGACCAAAGAATGCATGGGTTCAAAAGGAGGAGCTTGAAGAGCCCCTAGAACCAAATTCAAACTCCAAGGATGAGAAATTGACTTAGAGACAGGTTTTATACGAACCAAAGGTTGTACAAAACAATAAATATCAGGAAGATTAGCAAACCTTCTGTGAAAAAGAGCAGAAAGAGCAGAGATTTGTCTTTCAAGGAACTTGCGGACAAACCTTTATCTAAACCATCCTGAAGAAACTGTAAAATTCTCGGTATTCAAAAAGAATGCCAAGAAAAAAAGATGAGAAAGACACTAAGAAATATAAGTCTTCCAGACTCTATAATATATCTCTCTAGATACAAATTTACGAGCCTGTCACATAGTATCAATCACAGAGTCAGAGAAACCTCTTTGACCAAGAATCAAGCGTTCAAACTCCATACCTTAAAATTAAGGTTTTGAGACAGAAAGACTGGTCTTAACGGAAGAGTCCACAGCTGGCAAGAGGCCATCCGGACAAGATCCGCATACCAAAACCTGTGAGGCCATGCTGGAGCTACCAGCAGGACAAACGAGCATTCCTTTAGAATATTGGAGAATACCCTTGTAAGAAGAACTAGAGGCGGAAAGATATAGGCAGGATGACACTTGTAAGGAAGAAAATAATGCATCCACTGCCTCCGCCCGAGGATCCCGGGATCCGGACAGATACCAGGGAAGTTTCTTGTTTAGATGAGAAGCCATCAGATCTATTTCTGGGAGTTCCCACATTGAACAATCTGAGGAAATACCTCTGGGTGAAGAGACCATTCGCCCAGGTGCAACGTTTGGCGACTGAGATAATCCGCTTTCCAATTGTCCATACCTGGGATATGAACCGCAGAGATTAGACAGGAGCTGGATTCCGCCCAAACCAAAATTCGAGATACTTCTTCATAACCAGAGGACTGTGAGTCCCTCCTTGATGATTGATGTATGCCACAGTTGTGACATTGTCTATCTGAAAACAAATTTACAACTCTCTCTTCAGACGAGGCCAAGACTGGAAAGCTCTGAAAATTGCACGGAGTTCCAAAATATTGATCAGAAATCTCACCTCCTGAGATTCCCAAACCCCTTGTGCCGTCAGATACCCCCACACAGCTCCCCAACCTGTAAGACTTGCATCTGTTGAGATTATAGTCCAGGTTGGAAGAACAAGAAGCCCCCTGAACTAAACCATGGTGATCTGTCCACCATGTCAGAGAGTGTCGTATAATCGGTTTAAAGATATTAATTGAGATATCTTTGAGTAATCCCTGCACCATTGGTTCAGCATACAGAGCTGAAGAGGTCGCATGTGAAAACGAGCAAAGGAGATCGCATCTGATGCGGCAGTCCTAAGACCTAAAATTTCCATGCATAAGGCTACCAAAGGGAATGATTGTGACTGAAGGTTTTGACAAGATTATATCAATGTTAAACTTCTCTTGTCTGACAAGGACAGAGTTATAGACACTGAATCTATCTAGAAACCTAAAAAGGTTACCCTTGTCTGAGGAATCAATGAACTGATTGGTAAATTGAACCTCCAACCATGAACTTGAAGAAACAACACAAGTCGATTCGTATGAGATTCTTCGAAAATGAGAAGACTGAGCAAATACCAAGATATCGTCCAAATAAGGAAATACCAAAACCCTGTTCTCTGATTACAGAAAGAAGGGCACCGAGAACCTTTGAAAAAAATTCTTGGAACTGAGGCTAGGCCAAACGGTAGAGCCAAAAAACTGGTAATGCTTGTCTAAAAAGAGAATCTCAGACACTAAAAGTGATCTGGATGAATCGGAATATGCAGATACACATCCTGTAAATCTATTGTAGACATATAATGCCCTTGCTAAACAAAAAGCAGGATAGTCCTACAGTAACCATCTTGAATGTTGGTATCCTTACATAACGATTCAATATTGATAGATCCGGAACTGGTCTGAAGGAATTGACCTTCTTTGGTACAATGAAGAGATAAAATAAAACCCCAGCCCCTGTTCCAGAACTGGAACTGGCATAATTACTCCAACCAACTCTAGATCTGAAACACATTTCAGAAATGCTGAGCCTTTGCTGTGTTAACTGGGACACGGGAAAGAAAAAGAAAAAAATCTCTTAGCAGGAGGCCTTAACTTGAAGCCAATTCTGTACCTTTCTGAAACAATGTTCTGAAACCAGAGATTGAGAACGGAATTGATCCAAATTTCTTTGAAGAAAACGTAATCTGCCCCATACCAGCTGAGCTGGAATAAGGGCCGCACCTTCATGGGTACTTAGGAGCTAGCTATAGATTTCTATAAGGCTTGGATATATTCCAAACTGGAAATAGTTTCCAAACTGATACCGCTCCTGAGGATGAAGGATCAGGCTTTTGTTCCTTGTTGTGAGGAAAGGAACGAAAAAGACTATTAGACCTAAATTTACCTTAGATTTTTTATCCTTTGGTAAAAAAGTTCCCTTCCTTCCAGAAACAATTGAGATAATAATTTAATACCCTGGAAAGAAAGGGAAAGCAAAGTTGACTTAGAAGACATATCAGCATTCCAAGTTTAATCCATAAAGCTTTTCTAGCTAAAATAGCTAGAGACATATACCTGACATCAACTCTAATGATATCAAAAGATGGTATCACCAATAAAATTATTAGCATGTTGGGGGAACTTCCGGGTAGCGGCCATGATAGGCTGCAAATTCATCAGCTCCTGCAACTTTCTGCACCAGAATAAGTAAAATCCCTTTTTTACCACTTCATTGCATATTCTTTTGGGACCTTGGATACACAAGAAAGGGAGCCTGATCACACCATGCTATTATCTGTTGCACAGAGATAATACCCAGCGCACCGGAACGACTCAAGGGTTGCGGCCCACCATCTCACTACCCCCCGGCAGGACATTAATCTGTCTCTGTCGTTAAGAAGCAGCGAATACCGCAAATAGCTGCAAATTTCGTGGCACTAAACAAGTGCTGAATCGCAACCAGATATTATCTAATAACCCTGTGGGACACAACATTCAGTATGGATCAACTACACGAAACAATCTGCGTACTTCTAGAGGCGCACTTCCACAGATTGCATCAGCTAGTGGGCCAATGTTTCAGTTACAACAAGCCAACTACCTGTGATCCCGCCGTAGATGCTGGGGAAATGAACGGAATATCGCACTTACAGCAAGAAGCTCCTGCAGAGAACCTCTGTTATCTACCACCTTCTGAGTTGGACCGCCAGAATCTACAAATTTCTGAGGCGCACTTTAGCGGAGACATTTACAGCGAGCCTAACCCAGAAACTATTGCACTGTCAGGGCGCCTCATAGAATATTGCACTAATAAGGAGCATGATACTCTCTTTCATTCACCGAAGAAGAAGCTTTGTAATCTCCCGATACTTTTTTGGAAGTGGGGAGGTGAATCTGCAGCAAACCCTCTAACACACCGCATGGAGTTCCCGACCAATATACGGAGGCACTGTTTTATCCTGTTCTCAGGCAATTTCACTGCTAACATCACTCTTGCCTGGCGTTCTGGCATAGGATGACTGACACAAACCCCGTAAAAGGCTAAATGCTGGGACGGTCTTCCTTCAAATTTTACTTTTTGTTGGGGGCCTTTTCACCTTGCTGTTTGGATCTTATGACTTGGCTAAACTTGGATTGCATAAACCCTAATGACGGCATTCAGGCTTGAGGTTTGGGGGACACTATCTGTTTGAACTCATATAATTTACTCCTATTTGTGTATCAGACGCACCACCTTTTATATCAATTGTATGTAGTGCATTTGTTATTATTTATGTTCAGTCCAGCATGCGGGCGTAGAGATTCCAAGTTTTATTTATGACCAGCATAGAGGTTAATTACAAGCTAGACAATATACTTGTATAATAATATCACCTCACAGCGTTAGGTATATTCCTTCGAGAAAACTATACCCAGGGCTCTCTGTGTGCACGCTCTGATAGATCTCTTATCCTTTATACTTTTTCAGCCAATGCCGAGCTGTCAGCGGCCGAGACAGCAATGGCATGCTTATGTCACCTTTTCCTTTGAATTTGGGAGGTTTGTTTGGTGCGTGTTATGCAGCGGCCTCTGTAATTAGCTAGAATGTAGGGCGCAGTGGGATAATCATACTGACATAGAAATGGTCATAAATAACTAGCAACCCTCATTTATTGATAACTGTTAATTATATGGTGGGTGGATTGGTGATCATGGTCACAGGTTTAAGCTCTGTTAAGACTTATTTAATGAGGTATCTGCTACCTAACTATATTCCTGTTCCTCCATCATTATGTAGCAACTTGTTTTTCAGCCTAACCCTTTAAAATAAATTGGCCTAGCCACTTCAACTTGGTGTGGTGCTACAGTCTGGCTTTGTCCCATAATCTAGTTGGTAGGGGACCCACTTACTTCAAAGTTTACCTCAGTACTTTTGAAGGTATCAATCTCCTGATTATTTAGATTCTTGGGCTTACAAAAGTTTAAAACAAGGCTCTGTTCTCTAATTCCTTAAGCTATAGATTCACTATAACATTTATGGCAGCTAATAAAGAACCACAGAGTGGCCATTATTTATTTAATTTCCCCTTGGTAGTTCAAGCTCACAGGGTTTACATATAAGAGTTTATAATTCAAAGTATATTATTCAAATGCAACTATTGTATTAAGGGTCCAGATGTAGCCCTGTCTGTCCTATTATTTTATATCCCTTATCAAGCTCCCCTCTTAACAATTACTAAAGATTTAGGTCCAAGAGTGGCCATTGCTTTTCCTCCTTGGGGATTATAGATCTGTTACCATATACTGGCTATAAATAAGGGTATACCCCACGTTTTACCATGAAAAACTAAAATATGAGGTTATCATAGTGAGATCCAAGAGTGGTCTCGACATTCCATCATACCTTTCCTTAATGTTTGATATGTTTCCTTATTTAAAGTCCAAAAGTGACTTTTTAGATTTATTATGGAAGGTTTCCTTATGAATAGGCACCAAGCATTTAAGTTTGCCACCTATAATTGTTTATTATTTCACTGATGAGCAGTACAGAAGGTTTCACATACCATTATAGATTTCACTTGGAATGTACATTTTTACTTTTGTTCTGAATGGCATTTTCATTTGTATGTTTATACTGTTTGTATGCCTATTTTAAGTACCTCAATAAAAAATAATTAAAAAAAAAAAAAAAAAATTATTAGCATGTTATAGAATAATAATAATGCTATAAAATTATGATCTGTTACTTGTTGCGCTAAAGCTTCTAACCAAAAAGTTGAAGCTGCAGCAACATCCGCTAAAAATATAGCAGGTCTAAGAAGATTACCTGAACATAAGTAAGCTTTTCTTAGAAAGGATTCAATTTTCCTTAAATAAAGTACTATCTGCCGTAGGAACAGTAGTACATTTAGCAGGAGTAGAGACAGCCCCATAACCTTAGGGATTTTGTCCCAAAAAAACTAATCTGTCAGATGGACAAGGATATAATTGCTTAAACGTTTAGAAGGAGTAAAAGAATTACCCAAATTATTCCATTCCCTGGAAATTACTTCAGAAATAGCATCAGGGAGATTAAACACTTCTGGAATAACTACAGGAGATTTAAAAACCTTATTTAAACGTTTAGATTTAGTATCAAGAGGACCAGAATCCTCTATTTCTAATGCAATTAATACTTCTTTAAATAAAGAACGAATAAATTCCATCTTGAACAAATACAAAGATTTATCAGTATCATCATGATGATGTTCATTTAAAAATTCATCTGAAAAAAGAGAAGTTTTAAAAGACTTTTATGTAAACTAGAAGGAGAAATAACAGACATAGCCTTCTTAATGGATTTAAAAAATAAAATCTCATATGTTTATCAGGAACACTCTGAAAATTAGATGTTGACGGAACAGCAACAGGTAATGTAACAGTACTAAAGGAAATTTTATCTGCATTAATAAGTTTGTCATGACATGCAATACAAACAACAGCTGGAGAAACAGATACCAAAAATTATAGCAGATACACTTAGCTTGGTAGCTCCAGCACTAGACAGCGATTTTCCTGTAGTATCTTCTGACTCAGATGCAACGTGAGACAAAAAAACAACATATAAAGCAAAATTGATCAAATTCCTTAAATGACAGTTTCAGGAATGGGAAAAAATGCCAAAGAACAAGCTTCTAGCAACCAGAAGCAATGAAAAATGAGACTAAAATAATGTGGAGACAAAAGCGACGCCCATATTTTTTAGCGTCAAATCAGACGCCCACATTATTTGGCGCCTAAAATGCTTTTGGCGCCAAAAATGACGCCACATCCGGAACGCCGACATTTTTGGCGCAAAATAACGTCAAAAAAATGACGCAACTTCCGGCGACACGTATGACGCCGGAAACGGAAAAGAATTTTTGCGCCAAAAAAGTACGCGCCAAGAATGACGCAATAAAATGAAGCATTTTCAGCCCCCGCGAGCCTAACAGCCCACAGGGAAAAAAGAGTCAAATTTTTGAAGGTAAGAAAAAAATGATTAATTCAAATGCATTATCCCAAATATGAAACTGACTGTCTGAAAAATAAGGAAAGTTGAACATTCTGAGTCAAGGCAAATAAATGTTTGAATACATATATTTAGAACTTTATAAAAAAGTGCCCAACCATAGCTTAGAGTGTCACAGAAAATAAGATTTACTTACCCCAGGACACTCATCTACATGTTTGTAGAAAGCCAAACCAGTACTGAAACGAGAATCAGCAGAGGTAATGGTATATATAAGAGTATATCGTCGATCTGAAAAGGGAGGTAAGAGATGAATCTCTACGACCGATAACAGAGAACCTATGAAATAGACCCCGTAGAAGGAGATCACTGCATTCAAATAGGCAATACTCTCCTCACATCCCTCTGACATTCAATGCACGCTGAGAGGAAAACCGGGCTCCAACTTGCTGCGGAGCGCATATCAACGTAGAATCTAGCACAAACTTACTTCACCACCTCCATCGGAGGCAAAGTTTGTAAAACTGAATTGTGGGTGTGGTGAGGGGTGTATTTATAGGCATTTTAAGGTTTGGGAAACTTTGCCCCTCCTGGTAGGAATGTATATCCCATACGTCACTAGCTCATGGACTCTTGCTAATTACATGAAAGAAATGCTCTACGCTCCTTTTTTGGAGCCTAACGCAGCCTTTTTGTGGACTCAATACCAGAGTTATTTTTATGGTGCGGCCAGAAAAAAGCCGGCGTTAGCTACGCGGGTCCTTACCGACAAAACTCCAAATCTAGGCCTAAGAGACCTGTAAAACTAAATGAAGGTGAACTTAACCATCAAATCAAGATAGTTAAACATTAGGATCTGAAGATTTAAAATGTGAAATCCTAGAATCCCTGCACCATTATTCAGCATAAAAAACTGGAAAGGTTTTCCATGAAAATGAGCAAAGGGAATTGAATCCAACGCTGCAGCCATAAAAACTAAAACTTCCATGCATATATAGCAACTGAAGGAAATAGAGACTGAAGGTACCGACAGACGGAACCCAATAAAATTGTCACTTGTCTGATTAGAGACAAAGACAGTGACCCAAACTATCTGGAAACCTAAAAAAGGTGACCCTTGTGTGAGGAATCAAGAGCTTTTGAAAAAAAGATCCTCTAACTATGTCCTGAAAGAACAAAGTTGAATCATATGAGATTCCGCAGCCTCAGAAAATAATCTGAATGAAAAACAGAAAATGAAGATATGCATCTATTGTATCTAATGAAAACAAATAATGCCATCACTGACCAACAAAAGGCAGAATAGTTTTGAATAAAACCCCAAAACCCAGTTCCTAAAAATGGAACTGGAAGAAATACCCCAGAAGATTCCAGGACTGAGCAGCGCTTGAACCCCAACGGGTGATCAGTCGCGCTTCAACATTATCCCAAAATATATAGGACCGAAACACACTTAACGAAAGTGTTAGCCTTACTGGAATAGCTGGAATATCATAGAGAAAAAAAGACTTCTCACAGACGGTTTACTCTGAACTTAATTCTGTACCCAAAATCAAAGAAATTTGCAAAACAACAAATTTCAAAAAAAATCTTAACCTGCCCCTTACCAGCCAAACTGGAATACGGCACATACATTGCAATTTTAGGGAGCTGATTTTGAACTAAAAGATTTCCAATTAAAAACATGTTACTTGGGAATTTGTTCCTTAAAAAGAACAACCAAACTGAAATAAGCTTAAAGTTTTAGTCTTAGAACTCAATCTTGAAGCCCAGAGCAACAGTTAAGAATTAAATCCAATTATAAACCAAATAATTGATTATTTTAGAAAAAAAGAAATATGGATCTTTAGAAATCACAAAATTCTTCTAGCTAAAACATCTAAAGACATAGATTAAACCTCATTTGCAAAAACATTCAATAAAATGAAGACACAAATGAAACTATTAGCATGATAACCCAGTTAAAGGACCAGTCAACACACTGAACTTGCATAACAAATGCAAAACAACAAGACAAATGCAACAGCACCTAGTCTAGTAAATGTTGTCCCTTTAACAATGCTAAAATAAATCATAATCTGATACTTGATCTTAAAGTAAATAGAAAAATGAAGCAATTGCAACATTATTCAAATAAATCACAGGTCCAAGAAAAGAACCTGAAAATAAATACTTTTCCTTAAATAAGATACAACCATCTAAAGGAAAATAAATACTATTTTGCTATAGAAACAATAGCATAATTAGCAGGAGTAGAGATAGCCCCATTAAATTGGAGAACCCTCAACATTGAAATTAACTGCCGGCAAAGAATATAAACCTTTGAAGGAGGAATAAAAGAAAATTCTCAGCCTATTCCATTCCCTAGTATGAGGAACTGGAAAAAACCTCTGAAAACACAGAAGAATAAATAAGCAGAAATAGTGTTAGCTAGTCTTGAAAAAGAACTAGTTACCTTAATATCTAAAATAATCAACACCTTTTCAACAAAGAACAAACGTACTTTAATAAAAAAATAAAATAAAAAAGTAGATTTGTTAGTGTCAATATCTGATGAAGAAAATTCTGAATGAGAAAAAACATCATCAGAGAAGGATAAATCAGTATGTTGTTGGTCAATTGAAACTTCAATAATTAAAAAAGAAGTTTGAAAAAGACCTAAAAATGTTATTAGAAGGCACAATGTCAGACAAAGCCTTTAAAATAGAATCAGAAAAAACATAATTTATGTAAGAACTTACCTGATAAATTCATTTCTTTCATATTAGCAAGAGTCCATGAGCTAGTGACGTATGGGATATACATTCCTACCAGGAGGGGCAAAGTTTCCCAAACCTCAAAATGCCTATAAATACACCCCTCACCACACCCACAATTCAGTTTAACGAATAGCCAAGAAGTGGGGTGATAAAAAAGTGCGAAAGCATATAAAATAAGGAATTGGAATAATTGTGCTTTATACAAAATCATAACCACCACAAAAAAAGGGCAGGCCTCATGGACTCTTGCTAATATGAAAGAAATGAATTTATCAGGTAAGTTCTTACATAAATTATGTTTTCTTTCATGTAATTAGCAAGAGTCCATGAGCTAGTGACGTATGGGATAATGACTACCCAAGATGTGGATCTTTCCACACAAGAGTCACTAGAGAGGGAGGGACAAAATAAAGACAGCCAATTCCTGCTGAAAATAATCCACACCCAAAATAAAGTTTAATGAAAAACATAAGCAGAAGATTCAAACTGAAACCGCTGCCTGAAGTACTTTTCTACCAAAAACTGCTTCAGAAGAAGAAAATACATCAAAATGGTAGAATTTAGTAAAAGTATGCAAAGAGGACCAAGTTGCTGCTTTGCAAATCTGATCAACCGAAGCTTCATTCCTAAACGCCCAGGAAGTAGAAACTGACCTAGTAGAATGAGCTGTAATTTTCTGAGGCGGAGTTTTACCCGACTCAACATAGGCAAGATAAATTAAAGATTTCAACCAAGATGCCAAAGAAATGGCAGAAGCTTTCTGGCCTTTTCTAGAACCGGAAAAGATAACAAATAGACTAGAAGTCTTTCGGAAAGATTTAGTAGCTTCAACATAATATTTCAAAGCTCTATCAACATCCAAAGAATGCAAAGATTTCTCCTTAGAATTCTTAGGATTAGGACATAAAGAAGGAACCACAATTTCTCTACTAATGTTGTTGGAATTCACAACTTTAGGTAAAAATTCAAAAGAAGTTCGCAACACCGCCTTATCCTGATGAAAAATCAGAAAAGGAGACTCACAAGAAAGAGCAGATAATTCAGAAACTCTTCTGGCAGAAGAGATGGCCAAAAGGAACAAAACTTTCCAAGAAAGTAATTTAATGTCCAATGAATGCATAGGTTCAAATGGAGGAGCTTGAAGCGCCCCCAGAACCAAATTCAAACTCCAAGGAGGAGAAATTGACTTAATGACAGGCTTTATACGAACCAAAGCTTGTACAAAACAATGAATATCAGGAAGAATAGCAATCTTTCTGTGAAAAAGAACAGAAAGAGCAGAGATTTGTCCTTTCAAGGAACTTGCAGACAAACCCTTATCTAAACCATCCTGAAGAAACTGTAATACTCTCGGTATTCTAAAAGAATGCCAAGAAAAATGATGAGAAAGACACCAAGAAATATAAGTCTTCCAGACTCTATAATATATCTCTCTAGATACAGATTTACGAGCCTGTAACATAGTATTAATCACAGAGTCAGAGAAACCTCTGTGACCAAGAATCAAGCGTTCAATCTCCATACCTTTAAATTTAAGGATTTCAGATCCTGATGGAAAAAAGGACCTTGAGACAGAAGGTCTGGTCTTAACGGAAGAGTCCACGGTTGGCAAGAGGCCATCCGGACAAGATCCGCATACCAAAACCTGTGAGGCCATGCTGGAGCTACCAGCAGAACAAACGAGCATTCCTTCAGAATCTTGGAGATTACTCTTGGAAGAAGAACTAGAGGCGGAAAGATATAGGCAGGATGATACTTCCAAGGAAGTGATAATGCATCCACTGCCTCCGCCTGAGGATCCCGGGATCTGGACAGATACCTGGGAAGTTTCTTGTTTAGATGAGACGCCATCAGATCTATTTCTGGAAGTTCCCACATTTGAACAATCTGAAGAAATACCTCTGGGTGAAGAGACCATTCGCCCGGATGCAACGTTTGGCGACTGAGATAATCCGCTTCCCAATTGTCTATACCTGGGATATGAACCGCAGAGATTAGACAGGAGCTGGATTCCGCCCAAACCAAAATTCGAGATACTTCTTTCATAGCTAGAGGACTGTGAGTCCCTCCTTGATGATTGATGTATGCCACAGTTGTGACATTGTCTGTCTGAAAACAAATGAACGATTCTCTCTTCAGAAGAGGCCAAAACTGAAGAGCTCTGAAAATTGCACGGAGTTGCAAAATATTGATCGGTAATCTCACCTCCTGAGATTCCCAAACTCCTTGTGCCGTCAGAGATCCCCACACAGCTCCCCAACCTGTGAGACTTGCATCTGTTGAAATTACAGTCCAGGTCGGAAGCACAAAAGAAGCCCCCTGAATTAAACGATGGTGATCTGTCCACCACGTTAGAGAGTGTCGAACAATCGGTTTTAAAGATATTAATTGAGATATCTTTGTGTAATCCTTGCACCACTGGTTCAGCATACAGAGCTGAAGAGGTCGCATGTGAAAACGAGCAAAGGGGATCGCGTCCGATGCAGCAGTCATAAGACCTAGAATTTCCATGCATAAGGCTACCGAAGGGAATGATTGTGACTGAAGGTTTCGACAAGCTGAAATTAATTTTAGACGTCTCTTGTCTGTTAAAGACAGAGTCATGGACACTGAATCCATCTGGAAACCCAGAAAGGTTACCCTTGTCTGAGGAATCAATGAACTTTTTGGTAAATTGATCCTCCAACCATGATCTTGAAGAAACCACACAAGTCGATTCGTATGAGATTCTGCTAAATGTAAAGACTGAGCAAGTACCAAGATATCGTCCAAATAAGGAAATACCACAATACCCTGTTCTCTGATTACAGACAGAAGGGCACCGAGAACCTTTGTAAAAATTCTTGGAGCTGTAGCTAGGCCAAACGGCAGAGCCACAAACTGGTAATGCTTGTCCAGAAAAGAGAATCTCAGGAACTGATAATGATCTGGATGAATCGGAATATGCAGATATGCATCCTGTAAATCTATTGTGGACATATAATTCCCTTGCTGAACAAAAGGCAAGATAGTCCTTACAGTTACCATCTTGAACGTTGGTATCCTTACATAACGATTTAATATTTTTAGATCCAGAACTGGTCTGAAGGAATTCTCCTTCTTTGGTACAATGAAGAGATTTGAATAAAACCCCATCCCCTGTTCCGGAACTGGAACTGGCATAATTACTCCAGTCAACTCTAGATCTGAAACACAATTCAGAAATGCTTGAGCTTTTACTGGATTTACTGGGACACGGGAAAGAAAAAATCTCTTTGCAGGAGGTCTCATCTTAAAACCAATTCTGTACCCTTCTGAAACAATGTTCTGAATCCAAGGATTGTGAACAGAATTGATCCAAATTTCCTTGAAAAAACGTAACCTGCCCCCTACCAGCTGAGCTGGAATGAGGGCCGCACCTTCATGTGGACTTAGAAGCAGGCTTTGCCTTTCTAGCTGGCTTGGATTTATTCCAGACTGGAGATGGTTTCCAAACTGAAACTGCTCCTGAGGATGAAGGATCAGGCTTTTGTTCTTTGTTGAAACGAATGGAACGAAAACGATTATTAGCCCTGTTTTTACCTTTAGATTTTTTATCCTGTGGTAAAAAAGTTCCTTTCCCACCAGTAACAGTTGAAATAATAGAATCCAACTGAGAACCAAATAATTTGTTACCCTGGAAAGAAATAGAAAGTAGAGTTGATTTAGAAGCCATATCAGCATTCCAAGTTTTAAGCCATAAAGCTCTTCTAGCTAAAATAGCTAGAGACATAAACCTGACATCAACTCTGATAATATCAAAAATGGCATCACAGATAAAATTATTAGCATGCTGAAGAAGAATAATAATATCATGAGAATCATGATGTGTTACTTGTTGCGCTAAAGTTTCCAACCAAAAAGTTGAAGCTGCAGCAACATCAGCCAAAGATATAGCAGGTCTAAGAAGATTACCTGAACACAGATAAGCTTTTCTTAGAAAGGATTCAATTTTCCTATCTAAAGGATCCTTAAACGAAGTACCATCTGACGTAGGAATAGTAGTACGTTTAGCAAGGGTAGAAATAGCCCCATCAACTTTAGGGATTTTGTCCCAAAATTCTAATCTGTCAGACGGCACAGGATATAATTGCTTAAAAACGTTTAGAAGGAGTAAATGAATTACCCAATTTATCCCATTCTTTGGAAATTACTGCAGAAATAGCATTAGGAACAGGAAAAACTTCTGGAATAACCACAGGAGCTTTAAATACCTTATCCAAACGTTTAGAATTAGTATCAAGAGGACCAGAATCCTCAATTTCTAAAGCAATTAGTACTTCTTTAAGTAAAGAACGAATAAATTCCATTTTAAATAAATATGAAGATTTATCAGCATCAACCTCTGAGACAGAATCCTCTGAACCAGAAGAGTCATCAGAATCAGAATGATGATGTTCATTTAAAAATTCATCTGTAGGGAGAGAAGTTTTAAAAGATTTTTTACGTTTACTAGAAGGAGAAATAACAGACATAGCCTTCTTTATGGATTCAGAAACAAAATCTCTTATGTTATCAGGAACATTCTGCACCTTAGATGTTGAAGGAACTGCAACAGGCAATGGTACTTTACTAAAGGAAATATTATCTGCATTAACAAGTTTGTCATGACAATCAATACAAACAACAGCCGGAGGAATAGCTACCAAAAATTTACAGCAGATACACTTAGCTTTGGTAGATCCAGGACTAGACAGCCATTTTCCTGTAGTATCTTCTGACTCAGATGCAACGTGAGACATCTTGCAATATGTAAGAGAAAAAAACAACATATAAAGCAAAATTGAACAAATTCCTTAAATGACAGTTTCAGGAATGGGAAAGAATGCCAAGAACAAGCTTCTAGCAACCAGAAGCAATAAAAAATGAGACTTAAATAATGTGGAGATAAAAGAGACGCCCATATTTTTTAGCGCCAAATCAGACGCCCACATTATTTGGCGCCTAAATGCTTTTGAAAGCCAAACCAGTACTGAAACGAGAATCAGCAGAGGTAATGGTATATATAAGAGTATATCGTCGATCTGAAAAGGGAGGTAAGAGATGAATCTCTACGACCGATAACAGAGAACCTATGAAATAGACCCCGTAGAAGGAGATTACTGCATTCAAATAGGCAATACTCTCTTCACATCCCTCTGACATTCACTGCACGCTGAGAGGAAAACCGGGCTCCAACTTGCTGCGGAGCACATATCAACGTAGAATCTAGCACAAACTTACTTCACCACCTCCATCGGAGGCAAAGTTTGTAAAACTGAATTGTGGGTGTGGTGAGGGGTGTATTTATAGGCATTTTGAGGTTTGGGAAACTTTGCCCCTCCTGGTAGGAATGTATATCCCATACGTCACTAGCTCATGGACTCTTGCTAATTACATGAAAGAAATATTGTTATAAATCTTCTAAGTATTTCTTGTACATAAGATGTAAAAAGAATAGCAATATATAAAGCATAAATACTAATGGATTCTGCATGTAAAAGTTTATCATGATAACTTATTACAAACCATAGCTAAAGATAAACATTCATAACATTTAAAATAAATGAACTTAGCTTTGGTAGGACTGAACTCAGTCAACAGGAATTCTTTAGAATTTTTTGAAACAGGAACAGTGAAATCTTGCAATATTTAATAGAAAAAAAAACAATATTTAAAGCAAAATTATCAAATTCCTTAAATGACAGTTTCAGGAATGGGAAAAGAATGCAAAATAATAAGCTTCTAGAAACCAGAAGCAATAAAAAAGTGAGGTTTAAATAATGTGAGGAAAAAAAGTGGAACAAAAAAATACGCCCACATTTTTTGGCGCCAAATATGACGCCCACATTATTGGCACTAAATACAACGCCCATATTTTTGGCGCCAAGTATGACGCCACATCCTCCGACGCCGGAACCGACGCCCACATTTTTTAGGGGAAAAAAAATGTCTGAATACACATGCGTCAAAAAAATGACATTTAACAGAATACAACTTCCGGCATCAACTACGGCGCCGGAAATGACGAAATTTTTGCGCCAAAAAGTCCGCGCCAAGAATGACGCAATAAAAAGAAACATTTTCTGCCCCCGCGAGCCTAACAGCACACAGGGAAAAATGATCAATTGAAAATTTTCAAGGTAAAGAAAAATAAATTGAATTAAAATGCATTATCCCAAATAATGAAACTGACAGTCTGAATTTTAAAGGAATACTGATTATCCTGAATCATGGCAAATATAAGTTTAAAGACATATATTTAGAACTTTACATAGAAAGTGCCCAACCATAGCTTAGAGTGTCATAATAAAAACATAATTTATGTAAGAACTTACCTGATAAATTAATTTCTTTCATATTAGCAAGAGTCCATGAGCTAGTGACGTATGGGATATACATTCCTACCAGGAGGGGCAAAGTTTCCCAAACCTCAAAATGCCTATAAATACACCCCTCACCACACCCACAAATCAGTTTAACGAATAGCCAAGAAGTGGGGTGATAAGAAAAAAGTGCGAAGCATAAATATAAGGAATTGGAATAATTGTGCTTTATACAAAAAAATCATAACCACCACAAAAAAAGGGTGGGCCTCATGGACTCTTGCTAATATGAAAGAAATGAATTTATCAGGTAAGTTCTTACATAAATTATGTTTTCTTTCATAAAATTAGAAAGAGTCCATGAGCTAGTGACGTATGGGATAATGACTACCCAAGATGTGGATCTTCCACGCAAGAGTCACTAGAGAGGGAGGGATAAAATAAAGACAGCCAATTCCGCTGAAAAAAATCCACACCCAAAAATAAAGTTTAAATCTTATAAAGAAAAAAACTGAAAATATAAGCAGAAGATTCAAACTGAAACAGCTGCCTGAAGTACTTTTCTACCAAAGACAGCTTCAGAAGAAGAAAACACATCAAAATGGTAGAATTTAGTAAAAGTATGCAAAGAAGACCAAGTTGCTGCTTTGCAAATCTGATCAACCGAAGCTTCATTCCTAAACGCCCAGGAAGTAGAAACTGACCTAGTAGAATGAGCTGTAATCCCTTGAGGTGGAGTTCTACCCGACTCGACATAAGCATGATGAATTAAAGATTTCAACCAAGATGCCAAAGAAATGGCAGAGGCCTTCTGACCTTTCCTAGAACCGGAAAAGATAATAAATAGACTAGAAGTCTTTGGGAAATTCTTAGTAGCTTCAACATAATATTTCAAAGCTCTAACTACATCCAAAGAATGCAATGATTTCTCCTTAGAATTCTTAGGATTAGGACATAATGAAGGAACCACAATTTCTCTAATGTTGTTGGAATTCACACCCTTAGGTAAAAATTGAAAAGAAGTTCGCAACACCGCCTTATCCTGGTGAAAAATCAGAAAAGGAGACTCACAAGAAAGAGCAGATAATTCAGAAACTCTTCTGGCAGAAGAGATGGCCAAAAGGAACAAAACTTTCCAAGAAAGTAATTTAATGTCCAATGAATGCATAGGTTCAAACGGAGGAGCTTGAAGAGCCCCCAGAACCAAATTCAAACTCCAAGGAGGAGAAATTGACTTAATGACAGGTTTTATACGAACCAAAGCTTGTACAAAACAATGAATATCAGGAAGATTAGCAATCTTGCTGTGAAAAAGAACAGAAAGAGCAGAGATTTGTCCTTTCAAAGAACTTGCGGATAAACCTTTATCTAAACCATCCTGAAGAAACTGTAAAATTCTCGGAATTCTAAAAGAATGCCAAGAAAAATGATGAGAAAGACACCAAGAAATATAAGTCTTCCAGACTCTATAATATATCTCTCTGGATACAGATTTACGAGCCTGTAACATAGTATTAATCACAGAGTCAGAGAAACCTCTTTGACCAAGAATCAAGCGTTCAATCTCCATACCTTTAAATTTAAGGATTTGAGATCCTGATGGAAAAAAGGACCTTGCGACAGAAGGTCTGGCCTTAACGGAAGAGACCACGGTTGGCAAGAGGCCATCCGGACAAGATCCGCATACCAAAACCTGTGAGGCCATGCTGGAGCTACCAGCAGAACAAACGAGCATTCCTTCAGAATCTTGGAGATTACTCTTGGAAGAAGAACTAGAGGCGGAAAGATATAGGCAGGATGATACTTCCAAGGAAGTGACAATGCATCCACTGCTTCCGCTTGAGGATCCCTGGATCTGGACAGATACCTGGGAAGTTTCTTGTTTAGATGAGAGGCCATCAGATCTATTTCTGGAAGTCCCCACCTTTGAACAATCTGAAGAAATACCTCTGGGTGAAGAGACCATTCGCCCGGATGTAGCGTTTGGCGACTGAGATAATCCGCTTCCCAATTGTCTATACCTGGGATATGAACCGCAGAAACTAGACAGGAGCTGGATTCCAGCCCATACCAGAATTCGAGATACTTCTTTTATAGCCAGAGGACTGTGAGTCCTTCCTTGATGATTGATGTATGCCACAGTTGTGACATTGTCTGTCTGAAAACAAATGAACGATTCTCTCTTTAGAAGAGACCAAAACTGAAGAGCTCTGAAAATTGCACGGAATTCCAAAATATTGATCGGTAATCTCACCTCCTGAGATTCCCAAACCCCTTGTGCTGTCAGAGACCCCCACACAGCTCCCCAACCTGTAAGACTTGCATCTGTTACTTGTTGCGCTAAAGCTTCTAACCAAAAAGTTGAAGCTGCAGCAACATCCGCTAAAGATATAGCAGGTCTAAGAAGATTACCTGAGCACAAGTAAGCTTTTCTTAGAAAGGATTCAATTTTCCTATCTAAAGGATCCTTAAAGGAAGTACCATCTGCCGTAGGAATAGTAGTACGCTTAGCAAGAGTAGAGACAGCCCCATCAACCTTAGGGATTTTGTCCCAAAAGTCTAATCTGTCAGATGGCACAAGATATAATTGCTTAAAACGTTTAGAAGGAGTAAATGAATTACCCAAATTATCCCATTCCCTGGAAATTACTTCAGAAATAGCACCAGGGACAGGAAAAACTTCTGGAATAACTACAGGAGATTTAAAAACCTTATCTAAACGTTTAGATTTAGTATCAAGAGGACCAGAATCCTCAATTTCTAATGCAATTAGGACTTCTTTAAAGGATTACTTTCTGTTATAATGTTTAAGCTAAACAACTAACATATTAAAGTTAATAAACATTAATTAAAACCTACTGACCTATATTTTCTCCAAAACTAAGTTTCATAACGTTCTAAAAGTTATACGTTTTATTCGCCGATGATGTCACGTTATCCTGCCCACTATTTTCAGCACTGAGTGTTCAAAATACTTAAACCAATAACTTTGTGTTTAAAGCGCCATTTTGAAACCTAGGTATTGTAAACGGATTGGTACAGAGCAAAGGATACCCACGGAGTGGGTTTGGAAAACAATTAAATTTTCAGACAAGATTTCTGATATACGGTAGAGATATGTTAATGAAATGCTATTGATAAAAAGCGTATTTGGGGTAGTTAGTTAGTAACAGGCATAGAAAATATTTACTTACAGTGGCCCTTTAAGTAAAGAACGAATAAATTCCATTTTAAATAAATATGAAGATTTATCAGCATCAACCTCTGAGACAGAATCCTCTGAACCAGAAGAACCATTATCAGAATCAGAATGATGATGTTCATTTAAAAATTCATCTGAAAAATGAGAAGTTTTAAAAGACTTTTTACGTTTACTAGAAGGAGGAATAACAGACATAGCCTTCTTAATGGATTTAGAAACAAAATCTCTTATGTTATCAGGAACACTGAGTATTAGATGTTGACGGAACAGCAACAGGTAATGTAACAGTACTAAAGGAAATATTATCTGCATTAACAAGTTTGTCATGACAAACAGTACAAAAAACAGCTGGGAGGAACAGATACCATAAGTTTACAGCAGATACACTTAGCTTTGGTAGCTCCAGCACCAGGCAGCGATTTTCCAGAAGTATCTTCTGACTCAGTTTCAACGTGGGACATCTTGCAATATGTAATAGAAAAAACAACATATAAAGCAAAATTGATCAAATTCCTTAAATTACAGTTTCAGGAATGGGAAAAAATGCCAGTGAACAAGCTTCTAGCAACCAGAAGCAATAAATAATGAGACTTAAATAATGTGGAGACAATAGTGACGCCCATATTTTTTTAGCGCCAAAAAGGACGCCCACATTATTTGGCGCCTAAATGCTTTTGGCGCCAAAAAATGACGCCACATCCGGAACGCCGACACTTTTGGCGCAAAAGAACGTCAAAAATTACGCAACTTCCGGCGACACGTATGACGCCGGAAAAAGAAAAAAAATTTGCGCCAAAAAAGTCCGCGCCAAGAATGACGCAATAAAATGAAGCATTTTCAGCCCCCGCGAGCCTAACAGCCCACAGGGAAAAAAATCAAATTTTAAGGTAAGAAAAAAATTGATTTATTCATATGCATTATCCCAAATATGAAACTGACTGTCTGAAATAAGGAATGTTGAACATCCTGAGTCAAGGCAAATAAATGTTTGAATACATATATCTAGAACTTTATAAAAAAGTGCCCAACCATAGCTTAGAGTGTCACAGAAAATAAGACTTTACTTACCCCAGGACACTCATCTACATGTTGTAGAAAGCCAAACCAGTACTGAAACGAAAATCAGCAGAGGTAATGGTATATATATATATATAAGAGTATATCGTCGATCTGAAAAGGGAGGTAAGAGATGAATCTCTACGACCGATAACAGAGAACCTATGAAATAGACCCCGTAGAAGGAGATCATTGAATTCAAATAGGCAATACTCTCCTCACATCCCTCTGACATTCACTGCACGCTGAGAGGAAAACCGGGCTCCAACCTGCTGCGGAGCGCATATCAACGTAGAATCTAGCACAAACTTACTTCACCACCTCCATAGGAGGCAAAGTTTGTAAAACTGATTTGTGGATGTGGTGAGGGGTGTATTTATAGGCATTTTGAGGTTTGGGAAACTTTGCCCCTCCTGGTAGGAATGTATATCCCATACGTCACTAGCTCATGGACTCTTGCTAATTACATGAAAGAAATAAGCCTTACTTACCCCAAGACACTCATATACATATAGTAGACAGCCAAACCAGTACTGAAACGAGAATCAGTAGAGGTAATGGTATATATATATAAGAGTATATCGTCGATCTGAAAAGGGAGGTAAGAGATGAATCTCTACGACCGATAACAGAGAACCTATGAAATAGATCCCGTAGGAGGAGACCATTGAATTCAAATAGGCAATACTCTCTTCACATCCCTCTGACATTCACTGCACTCAGAGGAAAACCGGGCTCCAGCCTGCTGCGAAGCGCATATCAACGTAGAATCTAGCACAAACTTACTTCACCACCTCCATGGGAGGCAAAGTTTGTAAAACTGAATTGTGGGTGTGCTGAGGGGTGTATTTATAGGCATTTTAAGGTTTGGGAAACTTTGCCCCTCCTGGTAGGAATGTATATCCCATACGTCACTAGCTCGTGGACTCTTGCTAATTACATGAAAGAAATCAATTTATCAGGTAAGCATAAATTTCCTTTTCTTCTACAAGATACAAGTCCACGGATTTCATCCTTACTTGTCGGATACAATACCAAAGCTACAGGACACGGATGAAAGGGAGGGACAAGACAGAGACCTAAACAGAAGGCACCACTGCTTGAAGAACTTTTCTCCCAAAAACAGCCTCAGAAGAACAAAAGTATCAAATTTGGAAAAATTATGAAGGGACGACCCAAGTCGCAGCCTTACAAATCTGTTCAACAGAAGCATCATTTTTAAAGGCCCATGTGGAAGCCACAGCCCTAGTAGAATGAGTAATTCTTTCAGGAGGCTGCTGTCCAGCAGTCTCATATGCCAGGCGGATGATACTCCTCAGCCAAAAAGAGAGGTAGCTGTAGCTTTCTGACCCCTACGCTTTCCAGAATAAACAATGAATAATGAAGATGATTGATGGAAATCCTTAGTCGCCTGCAAGAAAAACTTCAAGGCACGGACCACGTCCAGGTTATGTAACAGACGCTCCTTCTTAGAAGAAGGATTAGGACACAAGGAAGGAACAACAATTTCCTGATTAATATTCTTATTCGAAACAACCTTAGGAAGAAATCCAGGTTTGGTACGTAAAACCACCTAATCAGAATGAAATATAAGATAAGGCGAATCACATTGTAATGCTGAAAGCTCAGAAACTCTTTGAGCTGAAGAAATAGCAACTAAAAAAAGAACTTTCCAAGATAACAATTTAATATCTATGGAATGCATGGGTTCAAACAGAACCCCTTGAAGAACATTAAGAACTAAATTCAAACTCCAGGGAGGAGTAATTTGTCTAAATACAGGCTTAATTCTAGTTAGAGCCTGACAAAAAGACTGAACATCTGCCAAACGTTTGTGAAGCAAAATTGACAAAGCAAAAATTTGTCCCTTTAAGGAACTTGCTGATAACCCTTTCTCCAATCCTTCTTGGAGAAAAGACAGAATCCTGGGAATCCTAACTTTACTCCATGAGTAACCCTTGGATTCACACCAATAAAGATATGTACGCCATATCTTATGATAGATTTTTCTAGTGACAGGCTTTTGAGCCTGTATCAAAGTATTGATGACTGAATCAGAGAATCCTCGCTTAGATAAAATCAAGCGTTCAATCTCCAAGTAGTCAGCTGCAGAGAAATTAGATTTGGATGTTGGAAAGGACCTTGAATGAGAAGGTCCTGTCTCAAAGGAAGTTTCCACGGTGGCAGAGAGGACATGTCCACTAAATCCTCTCTCCTGATTGATTCGAGCAATCACGCGTGGAAGGAGAGGAAACGGTGGAAACACATAAGCTAGGCTGAACGACCAAGGCACTGCCAGGGCATCTATCAGTTCGGCCTGGGGATCCCTCGACCTGGATCCGTAACGTGGAAGCTTGGCATTCTGACGAGATGCCATTGATCCAGTTCCAGTCTGCCCTATTGGAGAATCAATGAAGCAAACACCTCCGGATGGAGTTCCCACTCCCCCGGATGAAAAGTCTGACGACTTCGAAAATCCGCTTCCCAGTTTTCTACTCCTGGGATGTAGATTGCCGACAGATAACAAGAGTGAGCCTCCGCCCATCGGATTATCTTGGATACTTCTATCACTAAGGAACTCCTCGTTCCCCCTGATGATTGATATATGCCACAGTCGTGATGTTGTCCGACTGGAATCTGATGAATTTGGCCGAAGCCAACTGAGGCCACGCCTGAAGTGCAGTTCCAGAATATTTATTGGAAGTAGAGACTCCACCTGAGTCCAAACACCCTGAGCCTTCAGGGAATTCCAGACTGCACCCCAGCCCAGAAGACTGGCGTCTGCTGTTACTATCACCCACGAGGGTCTGTGGAAACATGTCCCCTGGGACAGATGATCCGGCGACAACCAACAAAGAATAGAGTCTCTGGTCTCTTGATCCAGATTTATCTGAGGAGATAAATTCGCATAGTCCCCATTCCACTGTCCGAGTATGCACAGCTGCAGTGGTCTGAGATGAAAGCGGGCAAACTGAATGATGTCCATTGCCGCTACCATTAATCCAATGACCTCCATACACTGAGCCACTGATGGCCGAGGAATGGACTGAAGTGCTCGGCAAGTATTTAGAATCTTTGTTTTTCTGACCTCCGTCAGAAATATTTTCATGTCTACCGAGTCCAACCCTTGTCCGTGGAACTAGTGAACTCTTTTCTATGTTCACTTCCCAACCGTGAGTACTCAGGAAAGACAATACTATGTCCGTGTGAGATTTTGTCAAATGATAAGTTGACGCCTGAATCAGAATATCATCCAGATAAGGCGCCACTGCTATGCCCCGCGGTCTGAGAACTGCTAGAAGAGACCCTAGAACCTTTGTGAAGATTCTGGGTGCTGTGGCCAACCCGAAGGGAAGAGCCACAAACTGATAATGTTTGTCCAGGAAGGCAAAACTTAGGAACTGATGATGATCCTTGTGGATAGGGATATGAAGGTAAGCATCCTTCAAGTCCACGGTAGTCATATATTGACCCTCCTGGATCATTGGTAAAAATTTTCGTATAGTCTCCATCTTGAATGATGGGACTCTGAGAAACTTGTTTAGACACTTGAGATCTAAAATGTGTCTGAAAGTTCCCTTTTTTTTTGGGAACCACGAAAAGATTTGAGTAAAACCCCTGTCCCTGTTCCAGTTTTGGAACGGGACAAATTACTCCCATGGTAGAGAGGTCTTTTACACAGCGTAAGAACGCCTCTCTTTTTATCTGGTCTACAGATAATGGTGAAAGATGAAATCTCCCTCTTGGGAGAAAATCCTTGAATTCCAGTTGATACCCGTGGGTCACGATTTCCAGCGCCCAGGGGTCCTGAACATCCCTTGCCCAAGCCTGGGCAAAGAAATAAAGTCTGCCCCCTACTAGATCCGGTCCCGGATCGGGGGCCGCCCCTTCATGCTGTCTTTGTAGCAGCAGCGGGCTTCTTGGATTGTTTACCTTTATTCCAAGCCTGGTTGGGTCTCCAGACTGACTTAGATTGAGCAAAATTCCCTTCCTGCTTTGTGGAGGAAGAGGAAGCAGAGGGTCCTCCTTTAAAATTTCGAAAGGAACGAAAATTATTTTGTTTACCCCTCATCTTAACAGACTTATCCTGAGGTAGGGCATGGCCTTTACCTCCAGTAATGTCAGAAATGATTTCCTTTAATTCAGGCCCAGAAAGGGTCTTACCTTTAAAAGGAATAGCTAAAAGCTTAGTTTTTGATGACACATCAACAGACCAAGATTTGAGCCATAATGCTCTACACGCTAGAATGGCAAATCCTGCATTTTTCGCCGCTAATTTAGCAATTTGAAAAGCGGCATCAGTAATAAAAGAATTAGCTAGCTTGAGAGCCTTAATTCTATCCAAAATGTCATCTAATGGAGTCTCAACCTTCAGAGACTCCACTAGAGCATCAAACCAAAAAGCTGCTGCAGTGGTTACTGGAAAAATGCAAGCCGTAGGTTGTAAAAGGAAACCCTGATGAATAATTTCTTTAGAAGACCCTCTAACTTTTTATCCATAGGGTCTTTGAAAGCACAACTGTCCTCAATATGTATAGTTGTACGCTTAGCCAGGGTAGATATAGCTCCCTCCACCTTAGGGACTGTTTGCCACAAGTTCCGAATGGTATCTGATATGGGAAACATTTTCTTAAAATTAGGAGGGGGAGAGAACGGTATACCTGGTCTATCCCATTCCTTTTTTACAATTTCCGAAATTCTTTTAGGAACCGGAAAAACATCAGTGTAAGTAGGCACCTCTAGATATTTGTCCATCTTACACAATTTCTCTGGTGGTATCACAATAGGGTCACAATCATCCAGAGTCGCTCAAAACTCCCGAAGTAACAGGCGGAGGTGTTCAAGCTTAAATTTAAAGGACATCATGTCCGAATCTGAGGCAACATTTCCTGAGTCTGAAAGTTCTCCCTCAGACAGCAATTCCCTGACCCTCAACTCAGAGCACTGTGAGGGTACATCGGAAATAGCCAATAAAGCATCAGAGGATTCAGTATTCACATTGATACCTGACCTACTGCGTTTACCCTGTAACACTGGAAATTTAGAGAATACCTCTGTAAAGGTAGTTGACATAACTGTAGCCATCTCCTGCAGCGTAAAAGAATTAGACGCACTAGAGGTACTTGGAGTCTCTTGTGTGGGCGTTAAAGGTTGACACTTGGGGAGAATTGGATGACATATCCTGGTTCTCTTCAGATTGAGAATCATCCTTAGGCACACTTTCTTTACCTAAAAACATAATTTATGCTTACCTGATAAATTTATTTCTCTTGTAGTGTATCCAGTCCACGGATCATCCATTACTTATGGAATATATTCTCCTTCCCAACAGGAAGTTGCAAGAGTCCACCCACAGCAAAGCTGCTATATAGCTCCTCCCCCAACTGCCATATTCAGTCATTCGACCGAAAACATGCAGAGAAAGGAAAAACCATAGGGTGCAGTGGTGACTATAGTTCAAATGAAAAAATTACCTGCCTTAAAGTGACAGGGCGGGCCGTGGACTGGATACACTACAAGAGAAATAAATTTATCAGGTAAGCATAAATTATGTTTTCTCTTGTTAAGTGTATCCAGTCCACGGATCATCCATTACTTATGGAATACCAATACCAAAGCTAAAGTACACGGATGATGGGAGGGACAAGGCAGGTACCTAAACGGAAGTTACCACTGCCTGTAAAAAACCCTTTCTCCCAAAAATAGCCTCTGAAGAAGCAAGGTATCAAATTTGTTAAATTTGAAAAAGTATGAAGCGCAGACCAAGACTCCGTCTTGTAAATCTGTTCAACAGAAGCCAATTTTTCAAAAAGGCCCTAGTGAAAAACCACAGCTCTAGTAGAATGAGCTGTAATCCCTTCAGGAGGCTGCTGTCCAGCAGTCTCATAAGCTAAATGAATTATGCTTTTTAACCAAAAAGACAGAGAGGCTGCTGAAGTCTTTTGAACTCTCCTCTGTCCAGAATAGACAACAAACAAGGTGAACGTTTGATGAAAACTGTAGTAGCTTGTAAGTAAAACTTTAAAGCACAAACCACGTCCAATATTGTGTAATAGACGTTCCTTCTTTGAGGAAGGATTAGGATACAAGCATGGAACAACTATCTCTTGAGTGATGTTCTTGTTAGATACCACCTTAGGAAAAAACCCAGGTTGGTACGCAGGACTACCTTATCCGTACGAAGGACCAGATAAGGAGAATCACATTGTAACACAGATAACTTGGAGACTCTACGAGTCGAGGAAATAGCTACCCAAAAGGAACTTTCCAAGATAAAGATTGATATCTATGGAACAAAAAAGGTTCAAACGGAACTTCTTGAAGAACCTTAAGAACCAGGTTTAAGCTCCATGGCGGAGCAACAGTTATAAACACAGGCTTGGATCTAACCAAAGCCTGACCAAATGCCTGAACGTCTAGAATACCTGCCAGACGCTTGTGCAAAAAAATACAGAGTTAAAATCTTTCCCTTTTAAGGAATTAGCTGACAACCCTTTTCTCAAAAACATCTTGGAGAAAAGATAATATCCTGGGAATCCAGACTTTACTCTATGAGTAACCCTTGGATTCATAACAATCAGATATTTACACCATATCTATGTTCAATTTTCCTAGAGACAGGCTTTCATGTCTGTATTAAGGTATCAATGACTGACTCGGAGAAGCCATGCTTTGATAACATCAAGCGTTCAGTCTCCAGGCAGTCCATCTCAGATTGATTCTATTTAGATGGTTGAAAGGACCCTGAGGTAGAGGGACCTGTCTCAGAAGCAGAGACCGTGATGGAAAGGATGACATGTCCACCAGATCTGCATACCAGGTCCTGCGTGGCTACGCAGGCGCTGTCAAAAACACCAAAGCCCTCTCCTGCTTGGTCTTGACCTCCGGAGGAAATCCCACTCCCCCGGAAGAAAAGTCTGACGACTTAGAAAATCCACCTCCCAGTTCTCAACACCTGGGATATGGATAGCTGATAGACAAGAGTGAGTCTCTGTCCAGTGAATTATTTTAAGACTTCTAACATCGCTAGGGAACTTCTGTTCCCCCTTGATGGCTGATGTAAGCCACAGTCGTGTATATTGTCCGACTGAGTATGATGTACCTCAGAGTTGCTAACTGATGTCAAGTCTGAAGAGCATGGAATATCACTCCCAGTTCCAGAATATTTATTAGAAGGAGGGTCTCCTCCTAAGTCCACTATCCCTGAGCCTTCAGGGAGTTCCAGACTGCATCCCAACCTAAAAGGCTGGCATCTATTGTAACAATTGTCCCATCTGACCTGCGGAAGGTCATACCCTTGGACAGATGGACCCGACATAGTCACCAGAGAAGAGAATCTCTGGTCTCTTGGTCCAGGTTTAACAGGGGGACAAATCTGTGTAATCCCCGTTCCTCTGACTGAGCATGCATAGTTGCAGCGGTCTGAAATGTAGACGTGCAAACGGTACTGTGTCCCTTGCCGCTACCATTAAGCCGATTGCATTCATGTACTGAGCCGCCGAAGGGCGCGGATGGAATGAAAAACACGGCAGAAATTTAGAAACTTTGACAACCTGGACTCCGTCAGGTAAATTTTCATTTCTACAGAATCTATCAGAGTCCCTAGGAGGGAAACCCTTGAGATTGGGGATAGAGAACTCTTTCCTTGTTCACTTTCCACCCATGTGATCTCAGAAATGCCAGTACTACGTCCGTATGAGACTGGGCAATTTGGATGTTTGACGCCTGTATCAGGATGTCGTCTAAATAAGGGGCCACTTCTATGCCCCGCGGTCTAAGGACCGCCAAAGCGACCCCAGAACCTCCATAAAGATTCTTGGGGCTGTAGATATCCCAAAGGAAAGAGCTACAAACTGGTAATGCCTGTCTAGAAAGGCAAACCTGAAAAACGATGGTGATCTTTATGCATCACAATGTGAGGATAAGCATCCTTCAAATCCATTGTAGTCCTCTATTGACTCTCCTGGATCATAGTTAAGATGGTACGAATAGTTTCCATCTTAAATGACGGAATTCTGAGGAATTTGTTTAAGATCTTTAGATCCAAAATAGGTCTGAAGGTTCCCTCTCCTTGGGAACCACAAACAGATTTGAGTAAAAACTCTGTCCCTGTTCCTCTCTTGGAACTGGATGGATCTTGTACACAATGTAAGAATGCCTCCTTCTTTATCTGGTTTGCAGAAGATATCTCTGGGATATAAATTCCAATGCCTAGGGATCCTGGGCATCTCTTGCCCACGCCTGGGCGAAGAATGAAAGTCAGCCCCCTATAGGATCAGTTACCGGATAGGGGTCCGTTCCTTCATGCTGCCTTAGAGGCAGCAGCAGGCTCCTTGGCCTGCTTATCTTTGTTCCAGGTCCGATTGTCTCCAGACCGCCTTGGACTGAGCAAAAATTCCCTCTTGTTTTGCTTTGAGGAAGTGAATGCCACACCTGCCCTGAAGTTTTAAAAGGCACGAAAATTAGACCTTTTTTGGCCCTTGATTTGGACCTATCCTGAGGAAGGGCATGACCTTTTCCTCCAGTGATATAAGCAATAATCTCCTTCAAACCAGGCCCGAATAGGGTCTGCCCCTTGAAGGGAAGTTAAGTAGCTTATTTATTAAAGTCACGACAGCTGACCATGATTATAAGCCATAGCGCTCTGCGCGCCAGTATAGTAAAAAACAGAATTCTTAGCCGTTAGTCTAGTCAAATGAACAAAGGCATCATAAAACAAAGGAATTGGCTAGCATAAGCTTGTCAAATATATTCATCCAATGGAGTCGCTTAACTGTAAAGCCTCATCAAGAGACTCAACCCAGAACGCCGCAGCAGCAGTGACAGAAGCAATGTATGCAAGGGGCTGCAGGATAAAACCCTGTTGAATAAACATTTTTTATCCATTGGATCTAAAAAGCACAACTGTCCTCGTCAGAGGTAGTGGTACGCTTAGCTAGAGTAGAAACTCTTCTCTCCACCTTAGGAACTGTCTGCCAGAAGTCCCGTGTGGTGGTAACTATTAGAAAACATTCTTCTAAAAAATAGGAGGGGAAGAGAACGGCACACCTGGTCTATCCCATTCCTTATTAAAAAATTTTTAGTAAACCTCTTTAGGTATTGGAAAAACATCAGTACACACCGGCACTGCATATTATTTATCCAGTCTACACATTTTCTCTGGCCCTGCGATTGTACACATTCATTCAGAGCAGCCAAAGCCTCCCTGAGCAACAAGTGGAGGTTCTCAAGCATAAAATTTTAAATGTAGAAATATCAGAATCAGGTTAAATCATCTTCCCTGAGTCAAAAAAAAAAAAAAAATCACCCACAGACTAAGCATATTGTGAGGTAGTATACATGGTTCTTAAAGCGTCTGTATGCTCTGTATCTACCCCCAGAGCTATCTGCTTTCCTTTAATTTCAGGTAGTCTGAATAATACTGCTGCCATGTCTTGCCATGTCTTGTAAAATAAACGCTATGGGCGCCCTTGATGTACTTGGCGCCATTTGAGCGCGAGTCCCTGAAGCGGGAGTCGAAGGGTCTGACACGTGGGGAGAGTTAGTCGGCATAACTTTCCCCTCGACAGAATCCCCTGGTAAAATAAACGCTATGGGTGCCCTTGATGTACTTGGCGCCATTTGAGCGTGAGTCCCTAAAGCGGGAGTCAAAAGGTCTGACACGTGGGGAGAGTTAGTCGGCATAACTACCCCCACGACAGAATCCTCTGGTGATAATGTTTTTAAAGACAAAAAATGATCTTTATTGTTTAACATGAAATCAGTACATTTGGTACACATTCTAAGATGGGGTTCCACCATGGCTTTAAAACATAATGAACACAGAGCTTCCTCTATGTCAGACATGTTAGAACAGACTAATAATGAGACTAGTAAGCTTGGAAAACACTTTAAATCAAGTTAACAAGCAAATATATAAAACGTTACTGTGGCTTTAAGAGAAACAAATTTTGCCAAAATTTGAAAAACAGTGAAAAAAGGCAGTAAAACAAACGAAATTTTTACAGTACATGTAATAAGGTAACAGAGCATTGCACCCACTTGCAAATGGATGATTAACCCCTTAATGCAAAAAACAGATAAAAAAAACGACAGACTTTTTAAAAACAGATACAACAAAACTGCCACAGCAGAGCTGTGGATTACCTTCCCTATAAACGATTTTGGAAGTCTTTTTAGCCCTTTAGAAATGTCCTGTAGTATTCATGGGGACTGCTGAGGGAATCTGGATGATTCATTTTGTAATTTTAACTGCGCAAAAAAGGCGCTAAATTAGGCCCCTCCCACTCATATTACAACAGTGGGAAGCTTCAGTTAACTGTTTCTATGCAAAATTTAAGCCAGCCATGTGGAAAAAACTTAGGCCCCAATAAGTTTTATCACCAAACATATGTTAAAAAACGATTAAACATGCCAGCAAACGTTTTAAAACACATTTTTACAAGAGTATGTATCTCTATTAATAAGCCTGATACCAGTCGCTTTTACTGCATTTAAGGCTATACCAACATTACAGTGTTATCACCAATGTACGTTAAAAAACGATTAAACATGCCAGCAAACGTTTTAAAACACATTTTTATAAGAGTATGTATCTCTATTAATAAGCCTGATACCAGTCGCTATCGCTGCATTTAAGGCTTTACTTACATTACTTCGGTATCAGCAGTATTTTCTTAGTCAATTCCATTCCTAGAAAAATATTTTACTGCACATACCTTATCTGCAGGGAAACCTGCACGCCATTCCCCCTCTGAAGTACCTCACTCCTCAGAATGTGTGAGAACAGCAAATGGATCTTAGTTACGTCTGCTAAGATCATAGAAAAACGCAGGCAGATTCTTCTTCCCAATACTGCCTGAGATAAACAGCACACTCCGGTGCCATTTAAAAATAACAAACTTTTGATTGAAGAATAAACTAAGTATAAAACACCACAGACTCTCACGACCTATGTTGAGGCTTGCAAGAGAATGACTGAATATGGCAGTTGGGGGAGGAGCTATATAGCAGCTTTGCTGTGGGTGGACTCTTGCAACTTCCTGTTGGGAAGGAGAATATATTCCATAAGTAATGGATGATCCGTGGACTGGATACACTTAACAAGAGAAAACATAATTTATGCTTACCTGATAAATTTATTTCTCTTGTAGTGTATCCAGTCCACGGATTATCCATTACTTATGGAATATATTCTCCTTCCCAACAGGAAGCTGCAAGAGTCCACCCACAGCAAAGCTGCTATATAGCTCCTCCCCTAACTGCCATATTCAGTCATTCGACCGAAAACATGCAGAGAAAGGAAAAACCATAGGGTGCAGTGGTGACTGTAGTTCAAATGAAAAAATTACCTGCCTTAAAGTGACAGGGCGGGCCGTGGACTGGATACACTACAAGAGAAATAAATTTATCAGGTAAGCATAAATTATGTTTTCTCTTGTTAAGTGTATCCAGTCCACGGATCATCCATTACTTATGGAATACCAATACCAAAGCTAAAGTACACGGATGATGGGAGGGACAAGGCAGGTACTTAAACGGAAGTTACCACTGCCTGTAAAAAACCCTTTCTCCCAAAAATAGCCTCCGAAGAAGCAAGGTATCAAATTTGTTAAATTTGAAAAAGTATGAAGCGCAGACCAAGACTCCGTCTTGTAAATCTGTTCAACAGAAGCCACATTTAAAAAAGGCCCAAGTGAAAACCACAGCTCTAGTAGAATGAGCTGTAATCCCTTCAGGAGGCTGCTGTCCAGCAGTCTCATAAGCTAAATGAATTATGCTTTTTAACCAAAAAGACAGAGAGGCTGCTGAAGTCTTTTGACCTCTCCTCTGTCCAGAATAGACAACAAACAAGGTGAACGTTTGATGAAAACTGTAGTAGCTTGTAAGTAAAACTTTAAAGCACAAACCACGTCCAATATTGTGTAATAGACGTTCCTTCTTTGAGGAAGGATTAGGATAAAGCATGGAACAACTATCTCTTGAGTGATGTACTTGTTAGATACCACCTTAGGAAAAAACCCAGGTTGGTACGCAGGACTACCTTATCCGTACGAAGGACCAGATAAGGAGAATCACATTGTAACACAGATAACTTGGAGACTCTACGAGTCGAGGAAATAGCTACCCAAAAGGAACTTTCCAAGATAAAGATTGATATCTATGGAACAAAAAAGGTTCAAACGGAACTTCTTGAAGAGCCTTAAGAACCAGGTTTAAGCTCCATGGTGGAGCAACAGTTTTAAACACAGGCTTGGATCTAACCAAAGCCTGACCAAATGCCTGAACGTCTAGAATACCTGCCAGACGCTTGTGCAAAAAAATAGACAGAGTAAAAATCTGTCCCCTTTTAAGGAATTAGCTGACAACCCTTTTCTCAAAAACATCTTGGAGAAAAGATAATATCCTGGGAATCCAGACTTTACTCCATGAGTAACCCTTGGATTCATAACAATCAGATATTTACACCATATCTATGTTCAATTTTCCTAGAGACAGGCTTTCATGTCTGTATTAAGGTATCAATGACTGACTCGGAGAAGCCATGCTTTGATAACATCAAGCGTTCAGTCTCCAGGCAGTCCATCTCAGATTGATTCTATTTAGATGGTTGAAAGGACCCTGAGGTAGAGGGACCTGTCTCAGAAGCAGAGACTGTGATGGAAAGGATGACATGTCCACCAGATCTGCATACCAGGTCCTGCGTGGCTACGCAGGCGCTGTCAAAAACACCAAAGCCCTCTCCTGCTTGGTCTTGACCTCCGGAGGAAATCCCACTCCCCCGGAAGAAAAGTCTGACGACTTAGAAAATCCACCTCCCAGTTCTCAACACCTGGGATATGGATAGCTGATAGACAAGAGTGAGTCTCTGTACAGTGAATTATTGTAAGACTTCTAACATCGCTAGGGAACTTCTGTTCCCCCTTGATGGCTGATGTATGCCACAGTCGTGTATATTGTCCGACTGAGTATGATGTACCTCAGAGTTGCTAACAAGTCTGAAGAGCATGGAATATCACTCCCAGTTCCAGAATATTTATTAGAAGGAGGGTCTCCTCCTAAGTCCACTATCCCTGAGCCTTCAGGGCGTTCCAGACTGCATCCCAACCTAAAAGGCTGGCATCTATTGTAACAATTGTCCCATCTGACCTGCGGAAGGTCATACCCTTGGACAGATGGACCCGACATAGTCACCAGAGAAGAGAATCTCTGGTCTCTTGGTCCAGGTTTAACAGGGGGACAAATCTGTGTAATCCCCGTTCCTCTGACTGAGCATGCATAGTTGCAGCGGTCTGAAATGTAGACGTGCAAACGGTACTATGTCCCTTGCCGCTACCATTAAGCCGATTTCATTCATGTACTGAGCCACCGAAGGGCGCGGATGGGATGAAAAAACACGGCAGAAATTTAGAAACTTTGACAACCTGGACTCCGTCAGGTAAATTTTCATTTCTACAGAATCTATCAGAGTCCCTAGGAGGGAAACCCTTGAGATTGGGGATAGAGAACTCTTTCCTTGTTCACTTTCCACCCATGTGATCTCAGAAATGCCAGTACTACGTCCGTATGAGACTGGGCAATTTGGATGTTTGACGCCTGTATCAGGATGTCGTCTAAATAAGGGGCCACTTCTATGCCCCGCGGTCTAAGGACCGCCAAAGCGACCCCAGAACCTCCATAAAGATTCTTGGGGCTGTAGATATCCCAAAGGAAAGAGCTACAAACTGGTAATGCCTGTCTAGAAAGGCAAACCTGAAAAACGATGGTGATCTTTATGCATCACAATGTGAGGATAAGCATCCTTCAAATCCATTGTAGTCCTCTATTGACTCTCCTGGATCATAGTTAAGATGGTACGAATAGTTTCCATCTTAAATGACGGAATTCTGAGGAATTTGTTTAAGATCTTTAGATCCAAAATAGGTCTGAAGGTTCCCTCTCCTTGGGAACCACAAACAGATTTGAGTAAAAACTCTGTCCCTGTTCCTCTCTTGGAACTGGATGGATCTCGTACACAATGTAAGAATGCCTCCTTCTTTATCTGGTTTGCAGATAATTGTGAAAGGCGAAATCTCCCCTTTTTTGGGGGGGGAATCTTTGAAATCCAGAAGATATCTCTGGGATATAAATTCCAATGCCTAGGGATCCTGGGCATCTCTTGCCCACGCCTGGGAGAAGAATGAAAGTCTGCCCCCTATAGGATCCGTTACCGGATAGGGGTCCGTTCCTTCATGCTGCCTTAGAGGCAGCAGCAGGCTCCTTGGCCTGCTTATCTTTGTTCCAGGTCCGATTGTCTCCAGACCGCCTTGGACTGAGCAAAAATTCCCTCTTGTTTTGCCTTAGAGGAAGAGGATGCCACACCTGCCCTGAAGTTTTTAAAAGGCACGAAAATTAGACCTTTTTTGGCCCTTGATTTGGACCTATCCTGAGGAAGGGCATGACCTTTTCCTCCAGTGATATAAGCAATAATCTCCTTCAAACCAGGCCCGAATAGGGTCTGCCCCTTGAAGGGAAGTTAAGTAGCTTATTTATTAAAGTCACGACAGCTGACCATGATATAAGCCATAGCGCTCTGCACGCCAGTATAGTAAAAAAACAGAATTCTTAGCCGTTAGTCTAGTCAAATGAACAAGGCATCAGAAAACAAAGGAATTGGCTAGCATAAGCTTGTCAAATATATTCATCCAATGGAGTCGCTTAACTGTAAAGCCTCATCAAGAGACTCAACCCAGAACGCCGCAGCAGCAGTGACAGAAGCAATGTATGCAAGGGGCTGCAGGATAAAACCCTGTTGAATAAACATTTTTTATCCATTGGATCTAAAAAGCACAACTGTCCTCGTCAGAGGTAGTGGTACGCTTAGCTAGAGTAGAAACTCTTCTCTCCACCTTAGGAACTGTCTGCCAGAAGTCCCGTGTGGTGGTAACTATTAGAAAACATTCTTCTAAAAAATAGGAGGGGAAGAGAACGGCACACCTGGTCTATCCCATTCCTTATTAAAAAAAATTTTTTTTTAGTAAACCTCTTTAGGTATTGGAAAAACATCAGTACACACCGGCACTGCATATTATTTATCCAGTCTACACAATTTCTCTGGCCCTGCAATTGTACACATTCATTCAGAGCAGCCAAAGCCTCCCTGAGCAACAAGTGGAGGTTCTCAAGCATAAATTTTAAATGTAGAAATATCAGAATCAGGTTAAATCATCTTCCCTGAGTCAAAAAAAAATAATCACCCACAGACTAAGCATATTGTGAGGTAGTATCATACATGGTTCTTAAAGCGTCTGTATGCTCTGTATCTACCCCCAGAGCTAACTGCTTTCCTTTAATTTCAGGTAGTCTGACTAATACTGCTGCCAGAATATTATTCACCACCTTTGCCATGTCGTGTAAAATAAACGCTATGGGCGCCCTTGATGTACTTGGCGCCATTTGAGCGTGAGTCCCTGAAGCGGGAGTCGAAGGGTCTGACACGTGGGGAGAGTTAGTCGGCATAACTTTCCCCTCGACAGAATCCCCTGGTAAAAGAAACGCTATGGGTGCCCTTGATGTACTTGGCGCCATTTGAGCGTGAGTCCCTAAAGCGGGAGTCAAAAGGTCTGACACGTGGGGAGAGTTAGTCGGCATAACTACCCCCACAACAGAATCCTCTGGTGATAATGTTTTTAAAGACAAAAAATGATCTTTATTGTTTAACATGAAATCAGTACATCTGGTACACATTCTAAGATGGGGTTCCACCATGGCTTTAAAACATAATGAACACAGAGCTTCCTCTATGTTAGACATGTTAGAACAGACTAATAATGAGACTAGTAAGCTTGGAAAACACTTTAAATCAAGTTAACAAGCAAATATATAAAACGTTACTGTGCCTTTAAGAGAAACAAATTTTGTCAAAATTTGAAAAACAGTGAAAAAAAGGCAGTAAAACAAACAAAATTTTTACAGTACATGTAATAAGGTAACAGAGCATTGCACCCACTTGCAAATGGATGATTAACCCCTTAATGCAAAAAAACAGATCAAAAAAACAACAGACGTTTTTAAAAACAGACACAACAAACTGCCACAGCCAACAGTGGGAAGCTTCAGTTAACTGTTTCTATGCAAAATTTAAGCCAGCCATGTGGAAAAAACTTAGGCCCCAATAAGTTTTATCACCAAACATATGTTAAAAAACGATTAAACATGCCAGCAAACGTTTTAAAACACATTTTTACAAGAGTATGTATCTCTATTAATAAGCCTGATACCAGTCGCTTTTACTGCATTTAAGGCTATACCAACATTACAGTGTTATCACCAATGTACGTTAAAAAACGATTAAACATGCCAGCAAACATTTTAAAACACATTTTTATAAGAGTATGTATCTCTATTAATAAGCCTGATACCAGTCGCTATCGCTGCATTTAAGGCTTTACTTACATTACTTCGGTATCAGCAGTATTTTCTTAGTCAATTCCATTCCTAGAAAAATATTTTACTGCACATACCTTATCTGCAGGAAAACCTGCACGCCATTCCCCCTCTGAAGTACCTCACTCCTCAGAATGTGTGAGAACAGCAAATGGATCTTAGTTACGTCTGCTAAGATCATAGAAAAACGCAGGCAGATTCTTCTTCCAAATACTGCCTGAGATAAACAGCACACTCCGGTGCCATTTAAAAATAACAAACTTTTGATTGAAGAATAAACTAAGTATAAAACACCACAGACTCTCACGACCTATGTTGAGGCTTGCAAGAGAATGACTGAATATGGCAGTTGGGGGAGGAGCTATATAGCAGCTTTGCTGTGGGTGGACTCTTGCAACTTCCTGTTGGGAAGGAGAATATATTCCATAAGTAATGGATGATCCGTGGACTGGATACACTTAACAAGAGAAAACATAATTTATGCTTACCTGATAAATTTATTTCTCTTGTAGTGTATCCAGTCCACGGATCATCCATTACTTATGGAATATATTCTCCTTCCCAACAGGAAGCTGCAAGAGTCCACCCACAGCAAAGCTGCTATATAGCTCCTCCCCTAACTGCCATATTCAGTCATTCGACCGAAAACATGCAGAGAAAGGAAAAACCATAGGGTGCAGTGGTGACTGTAGTTCAAATGAAAAAATTACCTGCCTTAAAGTGACAGGGCGGGCCGTGGACTGGATACACTACAAGAGAAATAAATTTATCAGGTAAGCATAAATTATGTTTTCTCTTGTTAAGTGTATCCAGTCCACGGATCATCCATTACTTATGGAATACCAATACCAAAGCTAAAGTACACGGATGATGGGAGGGACAAGGCAGGTACTTAAACGGAAGTTACCACTGCCTGTAAAAAACCCTTTCTCCCAAAAATAGCCTCCGAAGAAGCAAGGTATCAAATTTGTTAAATTTGAAAAAGTATGAAGCGCAGACCAAGACTCCGTCTTGTAAATCTGTTCAACAGAAGCCACATTTAAAAAAGGCCCAAGTGAAAACCACAGCTCTAGTAGAATGAGCTGTAATCCCTTCAGGAGGCTGCTGTCCAGCAGTCTCATAAGCTAAATGAATTATGCTTTTTAACCAAAAAGACAGAGAGGCTGCTGAAGTCTTTTGACCTCTCCTCTGTCCAGAATAGACAACAAACAAGGTGAACGTTTGATGAAAACTGTAGTAGCTTGTAAGTAAAACTTTAAAGCACAAACCACGTCCAATATTGTGTAATAGACGTTCCTTCTTTGAGGAAGGATTAGGATAAAGCATGGAACAACTATCTCTTGAGTGATGTACTTGTTAGATACCACCTTAGGAAAAAACCCAGGTTGGTACGCAGGACTACCTTATCCGTACGAAGGACCAGATAAGGAGAATCACATTGTAACACAGATAACTTGGAGACTCTACGAGTCGAGGAAATAGCTACCCAAAAGGAACTTTCCAAGATAAAGATTGATATCTATGGAACAAAAAAGGTTCAAACGGAACTTCTTGAAGAGCCTTAAGAACCAGGTTTAAGCTCCATGGTGGAGCAACAGTTTTAAACACAGGCTTGGATCTAACCAAAGCCTGACCAAATGCCTGAACGTCTAGAATACCTGCCAGACGCTTGTGCAAAAAAATAGACAGAGTAAAAATCTGTCCCCTTTTAAGGAATTAGCTGACAACCCTTTTCTCAAAAACATCTTGGAGAAAAGATAATATCCTGGGAATCCAGACTTTACTCCATGAGTAACCCTTGGATTCATAACAATCAGATATTTACACCATATCTATGTTCAATTTTCCTAGAGACAGGCTTTCATGTCTGTATTAAGGTATCAATGACTGACTCGGAGAAGCCATGCTTTGATAACATCAAGCGTTCAGTCTCCAGGCAGTCCATCTCAGATTGATTCTATTTAGATGGTTGAAAGGACCCTGAGGTAGAGGGACCTGTCTCAGAAGCAGAGACTGTGATGGAAAGGATGACATGTCCACCAGATCTGCATACCAGGTCCTGCGTGGCTACGCAGGCGCTGTCAAAAACACCAAAGCCCTCTCCTGCTTGGTCTTGACCTCCGGAGGAAATCCCACTCCCCCGGAAGAAAAGTCTGACGACTTAGAAAATCCACCTCCCAGTTCTCAACACCTGGGATATGGATAGCTGATAGACAAGAGTGAGTCTCTGTACAGTGAATTATTGTAAGACTTCTAACATCGCTAGGGAACTTCTGTTCCCCCTTGATGGCTGATGTATGCCACAGTCGTGTATATTGTCCGACTGAGTATGATGTACCTCAGAGTTGCTAACAAGTCTGAAGAGCATGGAATATCACTCCCAGTTCCAGAATATTTATTAGAAGGAGGGTCTCCTCCTAAGTCCACTATCCCTGAGCCTTCAGGGCGTTCCAGACTGCATCCCAACCTAAAAGGCTGGCATCTATTGTAACAATTGTCCCATCTGACCTGCGGAAGGTCATACCCTTGGACAGATGGACCCGACATAGTCACCAGAGAAGAGAATCTCTGGTCTCTTGGTCCAGGTTTAACAGGGGGACAAATCTGTGTAATCCCCGTTCCTCTGACTGAGCATGCATAGTTGCAGCGGTCTGAAATGTAGACGTGCAAACGGTACTATGTCCCTTGCCGCTACCATTAAGCCGATTTCATTCATGTACTGAGCCACCGAAGGGCGCGGATGGGATGAAAAAACACGGCAGAAATTTAGAAACTTTGACAACCTGGACTCCGTCAGGTAAATTTTCATTTCTACAGAATCTATCAGAGTCCCTAGGAGGGAAACCCTTGAGATTGGGGATAGAGAACTCTTTCCTTGTTCACTTTCCACCCATGTGATCTCAGAAATGCCAGTACTACGTCCGTATGAGACTGGGCAATTTGGATGTTTGACGCCTGTATCAGGATGTCGTCTAAATAAGGGGCCACTTCTATGCCCCGCGGTCTAAGGACCGCCAAAGCGACCCCAGAACCTCCATAAAGATTCTTGGGGCTGTAGATATCCCAAAGGAAAGAGCTACAAACTGGTAATGCCTGTCTAGAAAGGCAAACCTGAAAAACGATGGTGATCTTTATGCATCACAATGTGAGGATAAGCATCCTTCAAATCCATTGTAGTCCTCTATTGACTCTCCTGGATCATAGTTAAGATGGTACGAATAGTTTCCATCTTAAATGACGGAATTCTGAGGAATTTGTTTAAGATCTTTAGATCCAAAATAGGTCTGAAGGTTCCCTCTCCTTGGGAACCACAAACAGATTTGAGTAAAAACTCTGTCCCTGTTCCTCTCTTGGAACTGGATGGATCTCGTACACAATGTAAGAATGCCTCCTTCTTTATCTGGTTTGCAGATAATTGTGAAAGGCGAAATCTCCCCTTTTTTTGGGGGGGAATCTTTGAAATCCAGAAGATATCTCTGGGATATAAATTCCAATGCCTAGGGATCCTGGGCATCTCTTGCCCACGCCTGGGAGAAGAATGAAAGTCTGCCCCCTATAGGATCCGTTACCGGATAGGGGTCCGTTCCTTCATGCTGCCTTAGAGGCAGCAGCAGGCTCCTTGGCCTGCTTATCTTTGTTCCAGGTCCGATTGTCTCCAGACCGCCTTGGACTGAGCAAAAATTCCCTCTTGTTTTGCCTTAGAGGAAGAGGATGCCACACCTGCCCTGAAGTTTTTAAAAGGCACGAAAATTAGACCTTTTTTGGCCCTTGATTTGGACCTATCCTGAGGAAGGGCATGACCTTTTCCTCCAGTGATATAAGCAATAATCTCCTTCAAACCAGGCCCGAATAGGGTCTGCCCCTTGAAGGGAAGTTAAGTAGCTTATTTATTAAAGTCACGACAGCTGACCATGATATAAGCCATAGCGCTCTGCGCGCCAGTATAGTAAAAAAACAGAATTCTTAGCCGTTAGTCTAGTCAAATGAACAAGGCATCAGAAAACAAAGGAATTGGCTAGCATAAGCTTGTCAAATATATTCATCCAATGGAGTCGCTTAACTGTAAAGCCTCATCAAGAGACTCAACCCAGAACGCCGCAGCAGCAGTGACAGAAGCAATGTATGCAAGGGGCTGCAGGATAAAACCCTGTTGAATAAACATTTTTTATCCATTGGATCTAAAAAGCACAACTGTCCTCGTCAGAGGTAGTGGTACGCTTAGCTAGAGTAGAAACTCTTCTCTCCACCTTAGGAACTGTCTGCCAGAAGTCCCGTGTGGTGGTAACTATTAGAAAACATTCTTCTAAAAAATAGGAGGGGAAGAGAACGGCACACCTGGTCTATCCCATTCCTTATTAAAAAAAAATTTTTTTTAGTAAACCTCTTTAGGTATTGGAAAAACATCAGTACACACCGGCACTGCATATTATTTATCCAGTCTACACAATTTCTCTGGCCCTGCAATTGTACACATTCATTCAGAGCAGCCAAAGCCTCCCTGAGCAACAAGTGGAGGTTCTCAAGCATAAATTTTAAATGTAGAAATATCAGAATCAGGTTAAATCATCTTCCCTGAGTCAAAAAAAAAAAATCACCCACAGACTAAGCATATTGTGAGGTAGTATCATACATGGTTCTTAAAGCGTCTGTATGCTCTGTATCTACCCCCAGAGCTAACTGCTTTCCTTTAATTTCAGGTAGTCTGACTAATACTGCTGCCAGAATATTATTCACCACCTTTGCCATGTCGTGTAAAATAAACGCTATGGGCGCCCTTGATGTACTTGGCGCCATTTGAGCGTGAGTCCCTGAAGCGGGAGTCGAAGGGTCTGACACGTGGGGAGAGTTAGTCGGCATAACTTTCCCCTCGACAGAATCCCCTGGTAAAAGAAACGCTATGGGTGCCCTTGATGTACTTGGCGCCATTTGAGCGTGAGTCCCTAAAGCGGGAGTCAAAAGGTCTGACACGTGGGGAGAGTTAGTCGGCATAACTACCCCCACAACAGAATCCTCTGGTGATAATGTTTTTAAAGACAAAAAATGATCTTTATTGTTTAACATGAAATCAGTACATCTGGTACACATTCTAAGATGGGGTTCCACCATGGCTTTAAAACATAATGAACACAGAGCTTCCTCTATGTTAGACATGTTAGAACAGACTAATAATGAGACTAGTAAGCTTGGAAAACACTTTAAATCAAGTTAACAAGCAAATATATAAAACGTTACTGTGCCTTTAAGAGAAACAAATTTTGTCAAAATTTGAAAAACAGTGAAAAAAAGGCAGTAAAACAAACAAAATTTTTACAGTACATGTAATAAGGTAACAGAGCATTGCACCCACTTGCAAATGGATGATTAACCCCTTAATGCAAAAAAACAGATCAAAAAAACAACAGACGTTTTTAAAAACAGACACAACAAACTGCCACAGCCAACAGTGGGAAGCTTCAGTTAACTGTTTCTATGCAAAATTTAAGCCAGCCATGTGGAAAAAACTTAGGCCCCAATAAGTTTTATCACCAAACATATGTTAAAAAACGATTAAACATGCCAGCAAACGTTTTAAAACACATTTTTACAAGAGTATGTATCTCTATTAATAAGCCTGATACCAGTCGCTTTTACTGCATTTAAGGCTATACCAACATTACAGTGTTATCACCAATGTACGTTAAAAAACGATTAAACATGCCAGCAAACGTTTTAAAACACATTTTTATAAGAGTATGTATCTCTATTAATAAGCCTGATACCAGTCGCTATCGCTGCATTTAAGGCTTTACTTACATTACTTCGGTATCAGCAGTATTTTCTTAGTCAATTCCATTCCTAGAAAAATATTTTACTGCACATACCTTATCTGCAGGAAAACCTGCACGCCATTCCCCCTCTGAAGTACCTCACTCCTCAGAATGTGTGAGAACAGCAAATGGATCTTAGTTACGTCTGCTAAGATCATAGAAAAACGCAGGCAGATTCTTCTTCCAAATACTGCCTGAGATAAACAGCACACTCCGGTGCCATTTAAAAATAACAAACTTTTGATTGAAGAATAAACTAAGTATAAAACACCACAGACTCTCACGACCTATGTTGAGGCTTGCAAGAGAATGACTGAATATGGCAGTTGGGGGAGGAGCTATATAGCAGCTTTGCTGTGGGTGGACTCTTGCAACTTCCTGTTGGGAAGGAGAATATATTCCATAAGTAATGGATGATCCGTGGACTGGATACACTTAACAAGAGAAAACATAATTTATGCTTACCTGATAAATTTATTTCTCTTGTAGTGTATCCAGTCCACGGATCATCCATTACTTATGGAATATATTCTCCTTCCCAACAGGAAGCTGCAAGAGTCCACCCACAGCAAAGCTGCTATATAGCTCCTCCCCTAACTGCCATATTCAGTCATTCGACCGAAAACATGCAGAGAAAGGAAAAACCATAGGGTGCAGTGGTGACTGTAGTTCAAATGAAAAAATTACCTGCCTTAAAGTGACAGGGCGGGCCGTGGACTGGATACACTACAAGAGAAATAAATTTATCAGGTAAGCATAAATTATGTTTTCTCTTGTTAAGTGTATCCAGTCCACGGATCATCCATTACTTATGGAATACCAATACCAAAGCTAAAGTACACGGATGATGGGAGGGACAAGGCAGGTACTTAAACGGAAGTTACCACTGCCTGTAAAAAACCCTTTCTCCCAAAAATAGCCTCCGAAGAAGCAAGGTATCAAATTTGTTAAATTTGAAAAAGTATGAAGCGCAGACCAAGACTCCGTCTTGTAAATCTGTTCAACAGAAGCCACATTTAAAAAAGGCCCAAGTGAAAACCACAGCTCTAGTAGAATGAGCTGTAATCCCTTCAGGAGGCTGCTGTCCAGCAGTCTCATAAGCTAAATGAATTATGCTTTTTAACCAAAAAGACAGAGAGGCTGCTGAAGTCTTTTGACCTCTCCTCTGTCCAGAATAGACAACAAACAAGGTGAACGTTTGATGAAAACTGTAGTAGCTTGTAAGTAAAACTTTAAAGCACAAACCACGTCCAATATTGTGTAATAGACGTTCCTTCTTTGAGGAAGGATTAGGATAAAGCATGGAACAACTATCTCTTGAGTGATGTACTTGTTAGATACCACCTTAGGAAAAAACCCAGGTTGGTACGCAGGACTACCTTATCCGTACGAAGGACCAGATAAGGAGAATCACATTGTAACACAGATAACTTGGAGACTCTACGAGTCGAGGAAATAGCTACCCAAAAGGAACTTTCCAAGATAAAGATTGATATCTATGGAACAAAAAAGGTTCAAACGGAACTTCTTGAAGAGCCTTAAGAACCAGGTTTAAGCTCCATGGTGGAGCAACAGTTTTAAACACAGGCTTGGATCTAACCAAAGCCTGACCAAATGCCTGAACGTCTAGAATACCTGCCAGACGCTTGTGCAAAAAAATAGACAGAGTAAAAATCTGTCCCCTTTTAAGGAATTAGCTGACAACCCTTTTCTCAAAAACATCTTGGAGAAAAGATAATATCCTGGGAATCCAGACTTTACTCCATGAGTAACCCTTGGATTCATAACAATCAGATATTTACACCATATCTATGTTCAATTTTCCTAGAGACAGGCTTTCATGTCTGTATTAAGGTATCAATGACTGACTCGGAGAAGCCATGCTTTGATAACATCAAGCGTTCAGTCTCCAGGCAGTCCATCTCAGATTGATTCTATTTAGATGGTTGAAAGGACCCTGAGGTAGAGGGACCTGTCTCAGAAGCAGAGACTGTGATGGAAAGGATGACATGTCCACCAGATCTGCATACCAGGTCCTGCGTGGCTACGCAGGCGCTGTCAAAAACACCAAAGCCCTCTCCTGCTTGGTCTTGACCTCCGGAGGAAATCCCACTCCCCCGGAAGAAAAGTCTGACGACTTAGAAAATCCACCTCCCAGTTCTCAACACCTGGGATATGGATAGCTGATAGACAAGAGTGAGTCTCTGTACAGTGAATTATTGTAAGACTTCTAACATCGCTAGGGAACTTCTGTTCCCCCTTGATGGCTGATGTATGCCACAGTCGTGTATATTGTCCGACTGAGTATGATGTACCTCAGAGTTGCTAACAAGTCTGAAGAGCATGGAATATCACTCCCAGTTCCAGAATATTTATTAGAAGGAGGGTCTCCTCCTAAGTCCACTATCCCTGAGCCTTCAGGGCGTTCCAGACTGCATCCCAACCTAAAAGGCTGGCATCTATTGTAACAATTGTCCCATCTGACCTGCGGAAGGTCATACCCTTGGACAGATGGACCCGACATAGTCACCAGAGAAGAGAATCTCTGGTCTCTTGGTCCAGGTTTAACAGGGGGACAAATCTGTGTAATCCCCGTTCCTCTGACTGAGCATGCATAGTTGCAGCGGTCTGAAATGTAGACGTGCAAACGGTACTATGTCCCTTGCCGCTACCATTAAGCCGATTTCATTCATGTACTGAGCCACCGAAGGGCGCGGATGGGATGAAAAAACACGGCAGAAATTTAGAAACTTTGACAACCTGGACTCCGTCAGGTAAATTTTCATTTCTACAGAATCTATCAGAGTCCCTAGGAGGGAAACCCTTGAGATTGGGGATAGAGAACTCTTTCCTTGTTCACTTTCCACCCATGTGATCTCAGAAATGCCAGTACTACGTCCGTATGAGACTGGGCAATTTGGATGTTTGACGCCTGTATCAGGATGTCGTCTAAATAAGGGGCCACTTCTATGCCCCGCGGTCTAAGGACCGCCAAAGCGACCCCAGAACCTCCATAAAGATTCTTGGGGCTGTAGATATCCCAAAGGAAAGAGCTACAAACTGGTAATGCCTGTCTAGAAAGGCAAACCTGAAAAACGATGGTGATCTTTATGCATCACAATGTGAGGATAAGCATCCTTCAAATCCATTGTAGTCCTCTATTGACTCTCCTGGATCATAGTTAAGATGGTACGAATAGTTTCCATCTTAAATGACGGAATTCTGAGGAATTTGTTTAAGATCTTTAGATCCAAAATAGGTCTGAAGGTTCCCTCTCCTTGGGAACCACAAACAGATTTGAGTAAAAACTCTGTCCCTGTTCCTCTCTTGGAACTGGATGGATCTCGTACACAATGTAAGAATGCCTCCTTCTTTATCTGGTTTGCAGATAATTGTGAAAGGCGAAATCTCCCCTTTTTTTGGGGGGGAATCTTTGAAATCCAGAAGATATCTCTGGGATATAAATTCCAATGCCTAGGGATCCTGGGCATCTCTTGCCCACGCCTGGGAGAAGAATGAAAGTCTGCCCCCTATAGGATCCGTTACCGGATAGGGGTCCGTTCCTTCATGCTGCCTTAGAGGCAGCAGCAGGCTCCTTGGCCTGCTTATCTTTGTTCCAGGTCCGATTGTCTCCAGACCGCCTTGGACTGAGCAAAAATTCCCTCTTGTTTTGCCTTAGAGGAAGAGGATGCCACACCTGCCCTGAAGTTTTTAAAAGGCACGAAAATTAGACCTTTTTTGGCCCTTGATTTGGACCTATCCTGAGGAAGGGCATGACCTTTTCCTCCAGTGATATAAGCAATAATCTCCTTCAAACCAGGCCCGAATAGGGTCTGCCCCTTGAAGGGAAGTTAAGTAGCTTATTTATTAAAGTCACGACAGCTGACCATGATATAAGCCATAGCGCTCTGCGCGCCAGTATAGTAAAAAAACAGAATTCTTAGCCGTTAGTCTAGTCAAATGAACAAGGCATCAGAAAACAAAGGAATTGGCTAGCATAAGCTTGTCAAATATATTCATCCAATGGAGTCGCTTAACTGTAAAGCCTCATCAAGAGACTCAACCCAGAACGCCGCAGCAGCAGTGACAGAAGCAATGTATGCAAGGGGCTGCAGGATAAAACCCTGTTGAATAAACATTTTTTATCCATTGGATCTAAAAAGCACAACTGTCCTCGTCAGAGGTAGTGGTACGCTTAGCTAGAGTAGAAACTCTTCTCTCCACCTTAGGAACTGTCTGCCAGAAGTCCCGTGTGGTGGTAACTATTAGAAAACATTCTTCTAAAAAATAGGAGGGGAAGAGAACGGCACACCTGGTCTATCCCATTCCTTATTAAAAAAAATTTTTTTTTAGTAAACCTCTTTAGGTATTGGAAAAACATCAGTACACACCGGCACTGCATATTATTTATCCAGTCTACACAATTTCTCTGGCCCTGCAATTGTACACATTCATTCAGAGCAGCCAAAGCCTCCCTGAGCAACAAGTGGAGGTTCTCAAGCATAAATTTTAAATGTAGAAATATCAGAATCAGGTTAAATCATCTTCCCTGAGTCAAAAAAAAAAAAATCACCCACAGACTAAGCATATTGTGAGGTAGTATCATACATGGTTCTTAAAGCGTCTGTATGCTCTGTATCTACCCCCAGAGCTAACTGCTTTCCTTTAATTTCAGGTAGTCTGACTAATACTGCTGCCAGAATATTATTCACCACCTTTGCCATGTCTTGTAAAATAAACGCTATGGGCGCCCTTGATGTACTTGGCGCCATTTGAGCGTGAGTCCCTGAAGCGGGAGTCGAAGGGTCTGACACGTGGGGAGAGTTAGTCGGCATAACTTTCCCCTCGACAGAATCCCCTGGTAAAAGAAACGCTATGGGTGCCCTTGATGTACTTGGCGCCATTTGAGCGTGAGTCCCTAAAGCGGGAGTCAAAAGGTCTGACACGTGGGGAGAGTTAGTCGGCATAACTACCCCCACAACAGAATCCTCTGGTGATAATGTTTTTAAAGACAAAAAATGATCTTTATTGTTTAACATGAAATCAGTACATCTGGTACACATTCTAAGATGGGGTTCCACCATGGCTTTAAAACATAATGAACACAGAGCTTCCTCTATGTTAGACATGTTAGAACAGACTAATAATGAGACTAGTAAGCTTGGAAAACACTTTAAATCAAGTTAACAAGCAAATATATAAAACGTTACTGTGCCTTTAAGAGAAACAAATTTTGTCAAAATTTGAAAAACAGTGAAAAAAAGGCAGTAAAACAAACAAAATTTTTACAGTACATGTAATAAGGTAACAGAGCATTGCACCCACTTGCAAATGGATGATTAACCCCTTAATGCAAAAAAACAGATCAAAAAAACAACAGACGTTTTTAAAAACAGACACAACAAACTGCCACAGCCAACAGTGGGAAGCTTCAGTTAACTGTTTCTATGCAAAATTTAAGCCAGCCATGTGGAAAAAACTTAGGCCCCAATAAGTTTTATCACCAAACATATGTTAAAAAACGATTAAACATGCCAGCAAACGTTTTAAAACACATTTTTACAAGAGTATGTATCTCTATTAATAAGCCTGATACCAGTCGCTTTTACTGCATTTAAGGCTATACCAACATTACAGTGTTATCACCAATGTACGTTAAAAAACGATTAAACATGCCAGCAAACGTTTTAAAACACATTTTTATAAGAGTATGTATCTCTATTAATAAGCCTGATACCAGTCGCTATCGCTGCATTTAAGGCTTTACTTACATTACTTCGGTATCAGCAGTATTTTCTTAGTCAATTCCATTCCTAGAAAAATATTTTACTGCACATACCTTATCTGCAGGAAAACCTGCACGCCATTCCCCCTCTGAAGTACCTCACTCCTCAGAATGTGTGAGAACAGCAAATGGATCTTAGTTACGTCTGCTAAGATCATAGAAAAACGCAGGCAGATTCTTCTTCCAAATACTGCCTGAGATAAACAGCACACTCCGGTGCCATTTAAAAATAACAAACTTTTGATTGAAGAATAAACTAAGTAGAAAGCACCACAGACTCTCACAACCTCCTATCTATGTTGAGGCTTGCAAGAGAATGACTGAATATGGCAGTTAGGGGAGGAGCTATATAGCAGCTTTGCTGTGGGTGGACTCTTGCAGCTTCCTGTTGGGAAGGAGAATATATTCCATAAGTAATGGATGATCCGTGGACTGGATACACTTAACAAGAGAAATATGCTTTTTACAATGTAAGGCCCTTTCAGTACAAGAGGTACACAATGTAAGAGAGGGTTCCACAATGGCTTCTAAACACATAGAACAATGAGATTCCTCAATGTCAGACATGTTGAACAGACTAGTAATAACCACAATAGTCGTTAAACACTTTATTTATTGATTTAAACAATTTTTTGAAAAACGTGTACTGCGCCTTTAAGAATAGAAAAAGCGCACACATTTTCCAAAACGTTAATTTACCCTTTAAAATTAACTACACCTAATCAATGGCTCCAAAAATTATTGCACCCCAAGAGTAAGGGGAGAAATTAACCTCTAAAAGGTATTTATAGTCACAAATATGTTAGATTTGACAAAAATAACCCCTGCACCTCCTGCTGCCTTTTCAGCCAGAGTAAAGTGCGCGTCTGAGCGTGCGAAATTAAGCCCCGCCCACATGTCCGATGATCGTATAGGCCTGAACAACCGCATGGTGAAGCGGTTTTAGAGAATAAGCCATGTGGATCTATTTAACCCCTAAGTACACTCAAAATGTGGCCCAACTGTTTATTTGCAATAAAAACGTTAAACATATTCCTGCCTCTCCCAGTGTCTCTTTATAATGCGGTTAAGTCCATTATAATGCTTGGCCCAATATGTCATATAAAAATAAATTAAGTATAGGTTACTCAGTAATACCCTTTGTTTTACAGGTCTACTGCTTACCCCTTCCCTTGCAGGGAAATAAATGTCAGCCAGTTCTGATATACCAAGTCTCCTCAGAAATAAAGGGCTGCACATACATCAATGCTGCTTGTAGCATGAAATCTTTCTCCACACTGAAGATGTCTCTTGTATTACCTTCAGAGGTCTTGTGGGAACCAAGATGGATCTTAGTTACATCTGCTAAGATCATCAACCTCAGGGCAAAAATCTTCTTCCATATCCCCTTGAGGAAAATAGTACTCACCGGTACCATTTAAAATAAAAAACTTCTTGATTGAAGAAACTAAAACCTCACTTTACCTCTTCCTAGTATAACACAGGCAAAGAGAATGACTGGTGGTGGAGGGGAAGGGAGGAGCTATATATACAGCTCTGCTGTGGTGCTCTTTGACATTTCCTTTTAGCAGGAGGATAATATCCCACAAGGATGAAATCCGTGGACTCGTATCTTGTAGAAGAAATCTGGGGCATAAAACCAAATAGTATGGTGGAGGTGTACAAATACAGAGTAACATACTGTTTCAACACACTTTGCAATATAAAGTGTGGTTTTTACAAATGACTGCTTTACCCCTATTTAAACACTCAGATCAGAAAATCATGGGTAGTAATTGTGATGCACTGCGGAATCAAATCGTTGACAGGATAATCGTAATCGAATCGTGAGACCAGTGAAGATGCACACCCCTACCGGCCATATACTGACAGTATGTTATCTATTTATCCTCTTATTTTATTAGAGAACACTTTGTCCTTATTTGTTATTTAACGATTTCCTTAAATCATTTAATTGTGCTTTCTTAAAATTAAAACCCTTATAACACTGCTTATGGAAAGTGATTTTAAAAGTGACCATGTTATGATCACTGTTACCCAAAATGTAGCATGTGATAAGATTATTGGCTCCAAACAATCCCTAGAAACTACTCACATAGTATAGCTGTTAAGGGCATGAAATAGTTGTTGAATAAATAAGTCAGAATGGTGGGGTAGTTAGTTCTGAATACACTAAGAATCGGGCTCCAAGTTGTGGGTCTATGGTTATGTATATGACCAGCAGAACTACCAATCCCTGATGGCTCAGCTAGTGCTTCAGATTGCTCCCATCTAGCAGCCAGATTGTCTCCAGCGGTGTGCAATGAGGGAGTTGGATGAATCCCGTGGCAATCCACCCTCCTGGGCACTCAGATCTGGTCCAAAGTACAAGAAGAGCTGCAGCGTCTGTCTGGGCCCGATGTGAGGCGCAAGATGGCAGATTTCGCACCACAAAGGAGAATCTCCAGGAGCAAGCATTTCCAGGCTGAACAGGACTGAATTGTAGGGTCTGGTGCCTGTGTTCTGGTAGGCAACTGGGCTGCGGTGCTGTTGGTATTCAGGTCCCAGCACAGCTTAACTCACTCAGGAGTCGTCCAAACTGGCGAGAGTGAGATGACCAAATAACACTTCACAATGGTATAGCTGCAGGAGTGCTATAAACTATGAGGGAGCTGTTAGATGGTTCTTTTGAGTATTTTGTGTAGCGGGAGTTTTATATCAGTACGTCCACACACTACCCCAGTTAGCTCTGCCCCAACCTATTTAAAATAGGTACATAGGCTCCCAATATGTGAATATAATTCAAAACGATAAACAGAAAGAAAAAAAAGAAAAAAAACGTTTTCTTGCATTTTTTTTATTTAGGTGTAATATTTAGTCAAAGACAAAACAAATATTACATAGAATATAAAAAATGATTGCTTCCAAGAGGAGCCCACTATTCTTCTATATACAGAGTGTGTGTGTGTGTGTGCGTGCGTGTGCGTGAGAGAGAAATCGTAAGTCTTCTGCATGCCCCTACTTTAGTCCCCAATTTGAAATAAATATTAATCAAATACAGCTTGCGGGATAACTGCTTCCTTGCTAGAGGAAACTTTTTTTTTGTAGCAACATTTTGCAGTAGTCTTCAGTATCAGAAAGGAAGATCAATTAAAAAAAATAATAAATAAAAAACAGTAGAAAAGCTTTAAGGTTACCAGAGAGTAGCAGTATGACAAACAAAAGACAGACATAAATGTAGTGTTTAATTGATGGGCAGTTACTGAAATAGTCATTGTTTTCAGAAGAAAATCCATATTGTCAGTGTGTCATAAAAGACAAGTTAAAGTTGCATTAATTTAAACATTTTTACTTTTTAAGTGAAGTACCTTTTGAACTATGACAAAGTAGACTTGAAAGGCCACTAACGTTTTCAATATGGAAATAATTATAAATGAATAGATGATTCTATCTCAAACTAAAAGTAAAGTCAATTAACAGTTTGGTTATTAAAACCGCATTTTTAAAGGAAGCGTGTTTGAATCAATGCCTTTCTTAAAAAAAGTATAACTCACTCGACAAACAAAAAGAAAAATAAATAAATTTAAAAAAACAAAACAAAAACACCCCTTTTATTGCATGCTTTCTTCTGTCCACCTTTATGTAGTATAAACAAACCCCAGTAGCTGGGTGGAAACATATTCTAAATGACCTTTTAAAAAGTTTATATATTATTTAAAAAAAAAAATCATACATTTTGGAATGAATACATCTTTAAACCGTAATTACAAACTTGCACAATGTATTTTAAATAAAAAATATATATATTTATATCTGGAAACAAAAATTCTAGGCTGTTCACTCAAGTTTACTGCTATGATAAGCTTTGAATGTTTGGCCAAAACAGCTCACACAGTAAAGACTTTGTCCTATACATTAAGGGCACAATTTCCAGATGTGTCCCTCAAACATGTAGGTACCAGATAGATACTGCAGGTTAACATTATGTGCAGAATCACTCACACACGTACACAAATACAAAACAACTGTATTTGTTGTTGAGAATCACTATAAAAGTTTACTCATCTATAGAGATATAACAGATCTTGTGCTGTTAATGGACAATATTGAGGTGCAATTTCAGTCTAACCATTATGCTCCTAAGACGCTCTGGCCATTTTTGATCAGAGGTTGGCAGTTTTAAGGGTTCAAGTGCTATTCCCCTGCTCTTGCTCAAACAGCAACATGGCAAGCTGAGAGCGGGAACCCAGTCCCTCCAGGTTGCTCTGCACACAGCGGTGGTAGATTTCTTCGCTTAGGCGTGGATTGCATGCTCGTGAGCGGTAGTGCTGTAGAAGAGCTGGCTCCACAGCACGAAAAACATGAAGCCCAGAGTAGCGGATAAACATTTCATAGATATCTAGCATCTCCAGGATCTCCTCATTTTCTTGGGCATCAGATGCCATTTTTGTGCGGGCAGCCATATAGTCAGCATTATAGAAGCAAGCTTCTTCAAATACATCTCTGTCAAAGTGTCCAGCATCTCTCACTAGTTCTAAAGTAGTAGCAGGCTGCTGACCATGTTCTGAGACTTCTGGGTTGTAACCTTGGAAATGTATAGGAAAGAAGACTTGCCAGTTGTTGATGGTGTTCATACGACAACGGTTTAGGAACTCTGTGTTAACATGGCTTCCAACACCAGCAAGGAAGAAGAGTGTATCTACTGGGTGTTTCTTAGAGATAATATCCATGAGTCGAATTTGTGATGGGGAGTCAGTCTTCACGCTGATCCAAGGGATCTTCACATCATGATATTTTCTTTCATATTCTGCTATCTGACTTTTAACTTGGCCAAATATGTCATTCTGGCTAACTTGTTGAGCCTGGAAAGGGTCATAGATGAAAAGTAGAGTAAGAAGTGAGTTCTCGTTGCCTTGAATGTCTATAAAAGCCTGCAGGAAACGTGCAGCATGATCTCGTTCTTGTGCAGTAAGTGGAAGAATAATGTTTATACGGCTGGCCTCTGTTACATAGGGCATAGGAATAATTTCAACCTCACTAAGAGGTCTCACTAAATGGACCCTCTTATTAATGGAACGGCTATGACCTTTCTGAGTTACCAATTCCAGCTGAAGATCCAATGTGTACTCCATACCCCTGGTGGGGTCAAAACGTCGATAGCCATTCAGAAGTTGTTGTTTTCTTACATGCAGGACTGGCTGGTACTTCCGGTTCAGCTCATCAACAGCTGTACTGATTATGTCAGAAACATCAGCAAGATCAGCTCCAATCAATTCACACTTTGGGGATCCATCAATGCAAGAAAAGGTCTGGTCTTCAGTAAAGTAATCCCATCGTAGCACCTCAAAGCGTGTTCGTGGTTGGAAGGGTGGGTTGATACCAAGTGGCCAGGTAGCAGCTTGTTCGCCTTCCACTGATAAAGTGCTGGTGTTCCGTATTTCCAGCTGAGAAAATAAAAAGAAAGAATTAAGTTCAAGGTCAACTCCAGCAATGAAGTTTGACAGGTTTTTACAAGGATTTTCCATATACAGGCTTAGGCAAAAACAGATTTAATACATTTTAATTTTTATTCATTTAATCCTCCGCCTGCATCCCCTGCTTTCTTTAGCATATGGATGATGAATCCGGCTTCCTCCAATCATTGTGTGCCACCTTTGGCGTCCAGCTCGTGGGGCACACAAAGATTGGAGGAGCTGGATTTGTCATCCATATGCTAAAGAAAGCAGGAGATGCAGGCAGAGGATCGGCGTTGTGTTTACCATAACACAAAAGTATTAAAAAAAAAGTCTTTGTAAACAGCTTACACAAATACCAGTGCTTCCTAAATGAAAGTGAACGAATGTGTTAATGGAATAGAGTATATTCCAAATGCTAATAATTAAGTAAATGCAAAATATAAAAAAACACTAAGAATAAAACAGACTTAAAGGAACATAATACTCATGCTAAATCACTTGAAACTGATACACTGTAAAAAGCTGACAGGAAAATATCACCTGAGCATCTCTATGTAAAAAAGGAAGATATTTTACCTCACAAATTCCTCAGCTCAGCAGAGTAAGTTCTGTGTAAAAAGTTATACTCAGCTGCTCCCAGCTGCAGGTAAAAAAAATAAAGAAGAAATGAACAGCAGCCAATCAGCATCAGCAGTGCTGAGGTCATGAACTCTTTTACTGTGATCTCATGAGATTTGACTTAACTCTCATGAGATTTCATTGTAAACTTCCATAATCTGAATAGGGAAATAATAATATGAGAGTGCACGAGGCTCATCCTTTCAGCTGTCCCAGGACAGACATACTAATATGCTGCTTAGAAATCCTTTACAATGGGATGTGGCTACTGAGGAACTTTTGAGGAAAAATATATTTCTTTTTTACATATAGGTGATATTTTCTAGTCAGCTTTTTACAGCTATGCTGCATCACTTTCAAGTGTTTAAACATTTGGGTATTATGGCCCTTTAAAAAGCGCAAGATAAAACAAATCATTGTATCAACCTCTTGAAAGTCTGGACGTTGGCAGATGAACGCATTGAGGTCACCTGGGTCCGACTTGACGCCTGCTGACACTCTGCACTACAACGGTTACTGGCATTATTACTGCTACAACCAAGCCCGCTTTGCCATTTCTAAACAACGGATATAGACAGAGGCTCGCGGATTTCTTGGATCACACAGTGAATCTTTCATTGCTATTTTTTTAACTATTTGCAAGTCTGTTTTATCTTGCGCTTTTAAGTGTATAATAAATTTTTTACTCTTAGAGTGGGTTGCACTCGTGTTCCCTTTTGTCTAATTTTTTGATTTTGGGCTTTAGCTCATTAAAGTTTACAATCACTTTAAAGCATTTAGAAAGACCTTATGAAAATGAGCTTTTTTTTTTTTTTAACATCATAGTGTACCCTTTAATTAGAAGAACAATGAATCCTAATGAATAAGTCACTATTAAAAAGGGACAGTCAAGTAAAAATTAAACTTTCATGATTCAGATAGGGCATGCAATTTCAAATAACTTTCCAATTTACTTTTATCAAATATTTTTTGTTGGTGTATGGAGGGAGATTTTCTGATCTTGTGTTCATGCTATTAGAGAGAATACATTGCTGAGGGAACAGATGAGGTGAGGGGTTGGGGGGGGGGGGGGACTACCTGCAGGTTAGTCACTTATATTTTCTTCTGAAACTTTTATTTACTAAGTATAAATGATAATGTTTAAAATATTTAGAGAACTATAGAAACTGCAGGAAAGCAAATATTGTAAACAGGGATCATATACAGGTTGCAAAGAAATAAACTAAAATTACCATGAAGGGCAGATTTATAGAGTGACAGCTCAATATGCCAGATATCAACTAGAAAGTACCTGGTGCTAGATCAGGTAGCTGTAGGTATGTATATTCTTAAATCTTTGTGAGGAACACACCACTTGTCCAGGGGCTATATTAGATTTAATACTCATTAACAGTAATACAGTATCAGATGTGTTGTGAGTGTGCATGGTTTAGTGTTCAGGAAAAGACACCATGCAACTATGACTGATTTTTTTTCTCTTAAATGGTGAACTTAATCAACTATACTTTAAAAGGGTATGTTGATTACGAGAACAGAACAGTGTGAATATGTGAAAAACATCAATTTAGATGCAACTTCCCACTGCATTAGGCTTATTAGTAAGAGGAAACCAATGTGGTTATCCAGATTTTGAGAGTAGTAGCACATGCAGTTTAAAAAAAAAAAAAAAAAAAAAAAGATTAGCATAAAGCTAATGCAAAAATGATGAAAGCACTATCCATTCAGTGAACAAAAAAGAAAAGAAAAAAAAAAAAAAAAAAAAGAAAATCTGATCTATAAACCGGTATAGACAACAATAGCTGCTCACCTTTACTACATTGATATTGTGAGATTTAAATCTGTGGTTAATGTTCCTTAGAGTACAATATAACCTCACACGATGTGTAGGTAATTCCCTACAAAACTGCCTAGAATCTTATCAGCAGCGTCAGTCACATGACTCAGCTATGTAACTAAAGCTGCTAATTGGAGCGAATCAGAGCATGTCATTTTTAAACTATTATGCTTTTATAACTACACACCTCAGCTGAGTTTGTCAATTTTCTTCAAACTGATATTACATATTAAAAAAAATAAAATAAAAAAAAATTATATATATATAAAATGTTTTTTTAGCACACCTTACAAAAAACATAATTTATGTAAGAACTTACCTGATAAATTCATTTCTTTCATATTAGCAAGAGTCCATGAGCTAGTGACGTATGGGATATACATTCCTACCAGGAGGGGCAAAGTTTCCCAAACCTCAAAATGCCTATAAATACACCACTCACCACACCCACAATTCAGTTTAACGAATAGCCAAGAAGTGGGGTGATAAAAAAGTGCGAAAGCATATAAAATAAGGAATTGGAATAATTGTGCTTTATACAAAAATCATAACCACCCCAAAAAAAGGGCGGGCCTCATGGACTCTTGCTAATATGAAAGAAATGAATTTATCAGGTAAGTTCTTACATAAATTATGTTTTCTTTCATGTAATTAGCAAGAGTCCATGAGCTAGTGACGTATGGGATAATGATTACCCAAGATGTGGATCTTTCCACGCAAGAGTCACTAGAGAGGGAGGGATAAAATAAAGACAGCCAATTCCTGCTGAAAATAATCCACACCCAAAATAAAGTTTAATGAAAAACATAAGCAGAAGATTCAAACTGAAACCGCTGCCTGAAGTACTTTTCTACCAAAAACTGCTTCAGAAGAAGAAAATACATCAAAATGGTAGAATTTAGTAAAAGTATGCAAAGAGGACCAAGTTGCTGCTTTGCAAATCTGATCAATCGAAGCTTCATTCCTAAACGCCCAGGAAGTAGAAACTGACCTAGTAGAATGAGCTGTAATTCTTTGAGGCGGAGTTTTACCCGACTCAACATAGGCAAGATGAATTAAAGATTTCAACCAAGATGCCAAAGAAATGGCAGAAGCTTTCTGGCCTTTTCTAGAACCAGAAAAGATAACAAATAAACTAGAAGTCTTTCGGAAAGACTTAGTAGCTTCAACATAATATTTCAAAGCTCTAACATACAAAGAATGCAATGATTTCTCCTTAGAATTCTTAGGATTAGGACATAATGAAGGAACCACAATTTCTCTACTAATGTTGTTGGAATTCACAACCTTAGGTAAAAATTGAAAAGAAGTTCGCAACACCACCTTATCCTGATGAAAAATCAGAAAAGGAGACTCACAAGAAAGAGCAGATAATTCAGAAACTCTTCTGGCAGAAGAGATTGCCAAAAGGAACAAAACTTTCCAAGAAAGTAATTTAATGTCCAATGAATGCATAGGTTCAAATGGAGGAGCTTGAAGAGCCCCCAGAACCAAATTCAAACTCCAAGGAGGAGAAATTGACTTAATGACAGGTTTTATACGAACCAAAGCTTGTACAAAACAATGAATATCAGGAAGATTAGCAATCTTTCTGTGAAAAAGAACAGAAAGAGCAGAGATTTGTCCTTTCAAAGAACTTGCGGATAAACCTTTATCTAAACCATCCTGAAGAAACTGTAAAATTCTCGGAATTCTAAAAGAATGCCAAGAAAAATGATGAGAAAGACACCAAGAAATATAAGTCTTCCAGACTCTATAATATATCTCTCTGGATACAGATTTACGAGCCTGTAACATAGTATTAATCACAGAGTCAGAGAAACCTCTGACCAAGAATCAAGCGTTCAATCTCCATACCTTTAAATTTAAGGATTTCAGATCCTGATGGAAAAAAGGACCTTGCGACAGAAGGTCTGGTTGTAGCGGAAGAGTCCACGGATGGCAAGAGGCCATCCGGACAAGATCCGCATACCAAAACCTGTGAGGCCATGCCGGAGCTACCAGCAGAACAAACGAGCATTCCTTCAGAATCTTGGAGATTACTCTTGGAAGAAGAACTAGAGGCGGAAAGATATAAGCAGGATGATACTTCCAAGGAAGTGATAATGCATCCACTGCTTCCGCCTGAGGATCCCGGGATCTGGACAGATACCTGGGAAGTTTCTTGTTTAGATGAGATGCCATCAGATCTATTTCTGGAAGCTCCCACATTTGAACAATCTGAAGAAATACCTCTGGGTGAAGAGACCATTCGCCCGGATGCAACGTTTGGCGACTGAGATAATCCGCTTCCCAATTGTCTATACCTGGGATATGAACCGCAGAGATTAGACAGGAGCTGGATTCCGCCCAAACCAGAATTCGAGATACTTCTTTCATAGCCAGAGGACTGTGAGTCCCTCCTTGATGATTGATGTATGCCACAGTAGTGACATTGTCTGTCTGAAAACAAATGAACGATTCTCTCTTCAGAAGAGGCCAAGACTGAAGAGCTCTGAAAATTGCACGGAGTTCCAAAATATTGATCGGTAATCTCACCTCCTGAGATTCCCAAACTCCTTGTGCCGTCAGAGATCCCCACACAGCTCCCCAACCTGTGAGACTTGCATCTGTTGAAATTACAGTCCAGGTCGGAAGCACAAAAGAAGCCCCCTGAATTAAACGATGGTGATCTGTCCACCACGTTAGAGAGTGTCGTACAATCTGTTTTAAAGATATTAATTGAGATATCTTTGTGTAATCCTTGCACCATTGATTCAGCATACAGAGCTGAAGAGGTCGCATGTGAAAACGAGCAAAGGGGATCGCGTCCGATGCAGCAGTCATAAGACCTAGAATTTCCATGCATAAGGCTACCGAAGGGAATGATTGTGACTGAAGGTTTCGACAAGCTGAAATCAATTTTAGACGTCTCTTGTCTGTTAAAGACAGAGTCATGGACACTGAATCTATCTGGAAACCCAGAAAGGTTACCCTTGTCTGAGGAATCAATGAACTTTTTGGTGAATTGATCCTCCAACCATGATCTTGAAGAAACAACACAAGTCGATTCGTATGAGATTCTGCTAAATGTAAAGACTGAGCAAGTACCAAGATATCGTCCAAATAAGGAAATACCACAATACCCTGTTCTCTGATTACAGACAGAAGGGCACCGAGAACCTTTGTAAAAATTCTTGGAGCTGTAGCTAGGCCAAACGGCAGAGCCACAAACTGGTAATGCTTGTCCAGAAAAGAGAATCTCAGGAACTGATAATGATCTGGATGAATCGGAATATGCAGATATGCATCCTGTAAATCTATTGTGGACATATAATGCCCTTGCTGAACAAAAGGCAAGATAGTCCTTACAGTTACCATTTTGAACGTTGGTATCCTTACATAACGATTCAATATTTTTAGATCCAGAACTGGTCTGAAGGAATTCTCCTTCTTTGGTACAATGAAGAGATTTGAATAAAACCCCATCCCCTGTTCCAGAACTGGAACTGGCATAATTACTCCAGCCAACTCTAGATCTGAAACACAATTCAGAAATGCTTGAGCTTTCACTGGATTTACTGGGACACGGGAAAGAAAAAATCTCTTTGCAGGAGGTCTCATCTTGAAACCAATTCTGTACCCTTCTGAAACAATGTTCTGAATCCAAAGATTGTGAACAGAATTGATCCAAATTTCTTTGAAAAAACGTAACCTGCCCCCTACCAGCTGAGCTGGAATGAGGGCCGCACCTTCATGTGGACTTAGAAGCAGGCTTTGCCTTTCTAGAAGGCTTGGATTTATTCCAGACTGGAGATGGTTTCCAAACTGAAACTGCTCCTGAGGATGAAGGATCAGGCTTTTGTTCTTTGTTGAAACGAAAGGAACGAAAACGATTATTAGCCCTGTTTTTACCCTTAGATTTTTTATCCTGTGGTAAAAAAGTTCCTTTCCCACCAGTAACAGTTGAGATAATAGAATCCAACTGAGAACCAAATAATTTGTTACCCTGGAAAGAAATGGAAAGTAGAGTTGATTTAGAAGCCATATCAGCATTCCAAGTTTTAAGCCATAAAGCTCTTCTAGCTAAAATAGCTAGAGACATAAACCTGACATCAACTCTGATAATATCAAAAATGGCATCACAGATAAAATTATTAGCATGCTGAAGAAGAATAATAATATTATGAGAATCATGATCTGTTGAAGCTGCAGCAACATCAGCCAAAGATATAGCAGGTCTAAGAAGATTACCTGAACACAGATAAGCTTTTCTTAAAAAGGATTCAATTTTCCTATCTAAAGGATCTTTAAACTAAGTACCATCTGACGTAGGAATAGTAGTACGTTTAGCAAGGGTAGAAATAGCCCCATCGACTTTAGGGATTTTGTCCCAAAATTCTAATCTGTCAGACGGCACAGGATATAATTGCTTAAAACGTTTAGAAGGAGTAAATGAATTACCCAATTTATCCCATTCTCTGGAAATTACTTCAGAAATAGCATTAGGAACAGGAAAAACTTCTGGAATAACCACAGGAGATTTAAATACCTTATCTAAACGATTAGAATTAGTATCAAGAGGACCAGAATCCTCTATTTCTAAAGCAATTAGTACTTCTTTAAGTAAAGAACGAATAAATTCCATTTTAAATAAATATGAAGATTTATCAACATCAATCTCTGAGACAGAATCCTCTGAACCAGAAGAGTCATCAGAATCAGAATGATGATGTTCATTTAAAAATTCATCTGTAGAGAGAGAAGTTTTAAAAGATTTTTTATGTTTACTAGAAGGAGAAATAACAGACATAGCCTTCTTGATGGATTCAGAAACAAAATCTCTTATGTTATCAGGAACATTCTGCACCTTAGATGTTGAGGGAACTGCAACAGGCAATGGTACATTACTAAAGGAAATATTATCTGCTTTAACAAGTTTGTCATGACAATTAATACAAACAACAGCCGGAGGAATAGCTACCAAAAGTTTACAGCAGATACACTTAGCTTTGGTAGTTCCAGCACTAGACAGCGATTTTCCTGAAGTATCTTCTGACTCAGATGCAACGTGAGACATCTTGCAATATGTAAGAGAAAAAACAACATATAAAGCAAAATTGATCAAATTCCTTAAATGACAGTTTCAGGAATGGGAAAAAATGCCAATAAACAAGCTTCTAGTAACCAGAAGCAAAGAAAAAATGAGACTGAAATAATGTGGAGACAAAAGCGACGCCCATATTTTTTTGGCTCCAAATAATATGCCCACATTATTTGGCGCCTAAATGCTTTTTGGCGCCAAAAATGACGCCACATCCGGAACGCCGACATTTTTGGCGCAAAAGGACGTCAAAAAATGACGCAACTTCCGGCGACACGTATGACGCCGGAAACAGAAAAGATTTTTTGTGCCAAAAAAGTCCGCGCCAAGAATGACGCAATAAAATGAAGCATTTTCAGCCCCCGCGAGCCTAACAGCCCACAGGGAAAAAAAGTCAAATTTTTAAGGTAAGAAAAAATGATTGATTCAAATGCATTATCCCACATATGAAACTGACTGTCTGAAAAGAAGGAATGTTGAACATTCTGAGTCAAGGCAAATAAATGTTTGAATACGTATATTTAGAACTTTATAAATAAAGTGCCCAACCATAGCTTAGAGTGTCACAGAAAATAAGATTTACTTACCCCAGGACACTCATCTACATGTTTGTAGAAAGCCAAACCAGTACTGAAACGAAAATCAGCAGAGGTAATGGTATATAAATAAGAGTATATCGTCGATCTGAAAAGGGAGGTAAGAGATTAATCTCTACGACCGATAACAGAGAACCTATGAAATAGACCCCGTAGAAGGAGATCACTGCATTCAAATAGGCAATACTCTCCTCACATCCCTCTGACATTCACTGCACGCTGAGAGGAAAACCGGGCTCCAACTTGCTGCGGAGCGCATATCAACGTAGAATCTAGCACAAACTTACTTCACCACCTCCATAGGAGGCAAAGTTTGTAAAACTGAATTGTGGGTGTGGTGAGGGGTGTATTTATAGGCATTTTGAGGTTTGGGAAACTTTGCCCCTCCTGGTAGGAATGTATATCCCATACGTCACTAGCTCATGGACTCTTGCTAATTACATGAAAGAAAGTTTAAATCCACATGTGGGAGTGCTGCCAATATGACCCAGTAATCAGGACCGCCATCAAGGGGTGAATGGGGTGACTCCTGTCAGGGGCCCAATGAGCCAGGGGGGCCCCATGAGGCAAGAACTAAAAAAAAACAATTTTTAAAATTTTGGCAGCCACCAGTGGGTACTATAGCAGAGTGCTAATTGAGCATGGGAAATGTTATTACAAGGAGTAAAGTATTAGCATTTGAGAGGATTTCTTAGTGTGCACTAAACCACTATGCTCAGTGTGAGACAGACTTGGCACTTTGTACAGTGTGTGCCTGTGTTAGACGGCAGATCACTTTCATTTGAAGAGGAGGTAGGACTTACTTAGCAAATGTTTTTTATTTCTTTGTGCAATTTTGGATTGTAACTTCAGTGTGGTAGTAGTTGTATGGTGGGGCTAGGGGTCCATAAAAACACATCTTTTTAGCAGCAGTGTATTTATGATTATTTGACAATGCTGTAGAAATTCTATATTCAAAACCATGCAGAAATGTTTCCTCCTCAATACACAAATTGGTGGATGCCCTTTTGGCAGATATGCATTTTATATATATATATATATATTACATTCCAGTTTACTGCCCCTTTATGCAAGGACTTTTCAGATGCAAGGAGGCATTTTATCTAAGATTTTTACATCTGCATAAAATTGTATACTCTCAGACTAAGATTGCTCAGTGTTTGAAATGAGACAGGTTAACTTAAAACTGTTCAGTTTACACTACAGCTGACTTAGTTTTGAAATACATACCAACAAGCCTAAATCCTGCATTTAACCAGATCTAATGGTATGAGTACCACAGCTTATGGTCCCACCAAGACCATATAGAGTACAGCATTTTCAAAATCCATAAGTACAGCTGACAGATGGGAAAATTTGTACACTATATTTGAAGTGGTGCTCTTGGTTGGGGAAAATAGGAAAAAAACAAACAAACATATGTCAACCTTTTAAAGGTACCTTTCTTCATCTAGCCATCTACCCAGCTCATTAATGTACAATTTTGAATTCACAGAATTATTTTTGTTTGCACATTTACAAATATGATTCTTTAAAAAGTGATCTCTTAATTTCTGCATTTTTTTTTATCATGCATGTCACACACTGTTGATTTAAGGGATGCAAGGTGCATAAATGTTTTTGTGTGTGTTTCTGTGGGTGTATGTGTTTATGTCTTTGTGCTTTGGTTTGTGTCTCTATGTGTATGTATTTTTTATCTGTGGGTCTCTCTGTGAGGGTGGGTGTTACCGTGTGTATGTCTTTGTGCATTTTCTGTGGATGTCTGTGAGGGTGTGTGCATATGTCTGAGCTTTTTCTATGGGTGTTTCTGTGAGGGTGTGTGTTTTCTGTGGATGTCTCAGTGAGGGTGTGTGTATGTCTTTGTGTGTTTTCTGTGGATGTCTCAGTGAGGGTGTGTGTATGTATGTCTTTCTGTGTTTTTCATGTGGTTGTCTCTGTGTGTGTGTGTGTGTGTGTGTGTTTATGTCTTTGTGTGTTTTCTGTGGGTGTCTCTGTCGGTGTGTCCTTGGGTGTATGTGCAAGTTTGAGTTTGTGTGTGTGTGTCCATTGTCTGTTCCTTTTTAGGACATTTTGACCTTACTACTAATTATTCACATCTTTCTACAGACTTTGAGACTAACAAGACCTTTCCGGAAGTAACCACTCCACCATTTAACCTTTAAATTATTGTTTAGGCAGTTCAGGGCCCTTCCTTTCAGCCACTGCATGCTGTTGTCATAATTTAGTTGTCAAGTGCTAAGTGTCTGTTTGGGTTTCTGTGTCTGAGTGTGTTTCTTTGTGTGTCTGCTAGAGTGTCTATATGTGAATCCTTATGAGTGAGTGTGTTTGTGTGTTTCAGTGTATGAGTGTGTCTGTGTGTGTGTGTATGTTACTACCTTTACAACATTTCCAAGTTTAAATAGACAATTAAGAATAAAGTGCATATACATTTTAGTCACTTGGTCAAAAAACATAATTTATGCTTACCTGATAAATTCCTTTCTTCTGTTGTGTGATCAGTCCACGGGTCATCATTACTTCTGGGATATAACTCCTCCCCAACAGGAAATGCAAGAGGATTCACCCAGCAGAACTGCATATAGCTCCTCCCCTCTACGTCAGTCCCAGTCATTCGACCAAGAATCAACGAGAAAGGAGTAACCAAGGGTGAAGTGGTGACTGGAGTATAATTTAAAAGATATTTACCTGCCTTAAAACAGGGCGGGCCGTGGACTGATCACACAACAGAAGAAAGGAATTTATCAGGTAAGCATAAATTATGTTTTCTTCTGTTATGTGTGATCAGTCCACGGGTCATCATTACTTCTGGGATACCAATACCAAAGCAAAAGTACACGGATGACGGGAGGGATAGGCAGGCTCATTATATAGAAGGAACCACTGCCTGAAGAACCTTTCTCCCAAAAATAGCCTCCGAAGAAGCAAAAGTGTCAAATTTGTAAAATTTGGAAAAAGTATGAAGCGAAGACCAAGTTGCAGCCTTGCAAATCTGTTCAACAGAGGCCTCATTCTTAAAGGCCCAAGTGGAAGCCACAGCTCTAGTGGAGTGAGCTGTAATTCTTTCAGGAGGCTGCTGACCAGCAGTCTCATAGGCTAAACGTATTATGCTACGAAGCCAAAAAGAGAGAGAGGTAGCAGAAGCTTTTTGACCTCTCCTCTGTCCAGAATAAACGACAAACAGGGAAGAAGTTTGGCGAAAATCTTTAGTTGCCTGCAAGTAGAACTTGAGGGCACGAACTACATCCAGATTGTGTAGAAGACGTTCCTTCTTTGAAGAAGGATTTGGACATAAGGATGGAACAACAATCTCTTGATTGATATTCCTGTTAGTGACCACCTTAGGTAAGAACCCAGGTTTAGTACGCAGAACTACCTTGTCTGAGTGAAAAATCAGATAAGGAGAATCACAATGTAAGGCTGATAACTCAGAGACTCTTCGAGCCGAGGAAATAGCCATTAAAAACAGAACTTTCCAAGATAAAAATTTTATATCAATGGAATGAAGGGGTTCAAATGGAACACCCTGTAAAACGTTAAGAACTAAGTTTAAACTCCATGGCGGAGCAACAGCTTTAAACACAGGCTTGATCCTAGCTAAAGCCTGACAAAAAGCCTGGACGTCTGGATTTTCTGACAGACGCCTGTGTAACAAGATGGACAGAGCTGAAATCTGTCCCTTTAATGAACTAGCTGATAAACCCTTTTCTAACCCTTCTTGTAGAAAGGACAATATCCTAGAGATCCTAACCTTACTCCATGAGTAATGTTTGGATTCGCACCAGTATAGGTATTTACGCCATATTTTATGGTAAATCTTTCTGGTAACAGGCTTCCTAGCCTGTATCAGGGTATCAATAACCGACTCAGAAAAACCACGTTTTGATAAAATCAAACGTTCAATTTCCAAGCAGTCAGCTTCAGAGAAGTTAGATTTTGATGTTTGAATGGACCCTGTATCAGAAGGTCCTGTCTTAGAGGTAGAGACCAAGGCGGACAGGATGACATGTCCACTAGATCTGCATACCAAGTCCTGCGTGGCCATGCAGGCGCTATTAGAATCACTGATGCTCTCTCCTGCTTGATTTTGGCAATCAATCGAGGAAGCAGCGGAAAGGGTGGAAACACATAAGCCATCCCGAAGTTCCAAGGTGCTGTCAAAGCATCTATCAGAACCGCTCCCGGATCCCTGGATCTGGACCCGTAGCGAAGAAGTTTGGCGTTCTGGCGAGACGCCATGAGATCTATCTCTGGTTTGCCCCAACGTCGAAGTATTTGGGCAAAGACCTCCGGATGAAGTTCCCACTCCCCCGGATGAAAAGTCTGGCGACTCAAGAAATCCGCCTCCCAGTTCTCCACTCCCGGGATGTGGATTGCTGACAGGTGGCAAGAGTGAGACTCTGCCCAGCGAATTATCTTTGATACTTCCACCATTGCTAGGGAGCTTCTTGTCCCTCCCTGATGGTTGATGTAAGCTACAGTCGTGATGTTGTCCGACTGAAACCTGATGAACCCCCGAGTTGTTAATTGGGGCCAAGCTAGAAGGGCATTGAGAACTGCTCTCAATTCCAGAATGTTTATTGGAAGGAGACTCTCCTCCTGATTCCATAGTCCCTGAGCCTTCAGAGAATTCCAGACAGCGCCCCAACCTAGTAGGCTGGCGTCTGTTGTTACAATTGTCCAGTCTGGCCTGCTGAATGGCATCCCCCTGGACAGGTGTGGCCGATGAAGCCACCATAGAAGAGAATTTCTGGTCTCTTGATTCAGATTCAGAGTAGGGGACAAATCTGAGTAATCCCCATTCCACTGACTTAGCATGCATAATTGCAGAGGTCTGAGGTGTAGGCGTGCAAAAGGTACTATGTCCATTGCCGCTACCATTAAGCCGATCACCTCCATGCATTGAGCTACTGACGGGTGTTGAATGGAATGAAGGACACGGCATGCATTTTGAAGCTTTGTTAACCTGTCCTCTGTCAGGTAAATCTTCATTTCTACAGAATCTATAAGAGTCCCCAAGAATGGAACTCTTGTGAGAGGAAAAAGAGAACTCTTCTTTTCGTTCACTTTCCATCCATGCGACCTTAGAAATGCCAGAACTAACTCTGTATGAGACTTGGCAGTTTGAAAGCTTGAAGCTTGTATTAGAATGTCGTCTAGGTATGGAGCTACCGAAATCCCTCGCGGTCTTAGTACCGCCAGAAGGGCACCCAGAACCTTTGTGAAGATTCTTGGAGCCGTAGCCAATCCGAATGGAAGAGCTACAAACTGGTAGTGCCTGTCTAAGAAGGCAAACCTTAGATACCGGTGATGATCTTTGTGGATCGGTATGTGAAGGTAAGCATCCTTTAAATCCACTGTGGTCATGTACTGACCCTCTTGGATCAAGGGTAAGATTGTCCGAATAGTTTCCATTTTGAACGATGGAACTCTTAGGAATTTGTTTAGAATCTTTAAATCTAAGATTGGCCTGAAAGTTCCCTCTTTTTTGGGAACCACAAACAGGTTTGAGTAGAACCCTTGTCCTTGTTCCGACCGCGGAACCGGATGGATCACTCCCATTATTAACAGATCTTGTACGCAGCGTAGAAACGCTTCTTTCTTTATCTGGTTTGTTGACAACCTTGACAGATGAAATCTCCCTCTTGGGGGAGATAATTTGAAGTCTAGAAGGTATCCCTGAGATATGATCTCTAGTGCCCAGGGATCCTGAACATCTCTTGCCCAGGCCTGGGCGAAGAGAGAGAGTCTGCCCCCCACTAGATCCGGTCCCGGATCGGGGGCTCTCGGTTCATGCTGTCTTTGGGGCAGCAGCAGGTTTCCTGGCCTGCTTGCTCTTGTTCCAGGACTGGTTAGGCTTCCAGCCTTGCCTGTAACGAGCAACAGCTCCTTCCTGTTTTGGTGCAGTGGAGGTTGATGCTGCTCCTGTTTTGAAGTTCCGAAAGGGACGAAAATTAGACTGTCTAGCCTTAGCTTTGGCTTTGTCTTGAGGTAGGGCGTGGCCCTTACCTCCTGTAATGTCAGCGATAATCTCTTTCAAACCGGGCCCAAATAAAGACTGCCCCTTGAAAGGTATATTAAGTAATTTGGACTTAGAAGTAACATCAGCTGACCAGGATTTTAGCCACAGCGCCCTACGTGCCTGTATGGCGAATCCTGAGTTCTTAGCCGTAAGTTTGGTTAAATGTACTACGGCCTCCGAAATGAAGGAATTAGCTAGTTTAAGGACTCTAAGCCTGTCCGTAATGTCGTCTAGCGTAGATGAACTAAGGTTCTCTTCAAGCGACTCAATCCAAAATGCTGCCGCAGCCGTAATCGGCGCGATACATGCAAGGGTTTGTAATATAAAACCTTGTTGAACAAACATTTTCTTAAGGTAACCCTCTAATTTTTTATCCATTGGATCTGAGAAAGCACAGCTATCCTCCACCGGGATAGTGGTACGCTTAGCTAAAGTAGAAACTGCTCCCTCCACCTTGGGGACCGTTTGCCATAAGTCCCGAGTGGTGGCGTCTATTGGAAACATCTTTCTAAATATTGGAGGGGGTGAGAACGGCACACCGGGTCTATCCCACTCCTTAGTAACAATTTCAGTTAGTCTCTTAGGTATAGGAAAAACGTCAGTACTCGCCGGTACCGCAAAGTATTTATCCAACCTACACAGTTTCTCTGGTATTGCAACGGTGTTACAATCGTTGAGAGCTGCTAAGACCTCCCCTAGTAATACACGGAGGTTCTCCAATTTAAATTTAAAATTTGAAATATCTGAGTCCAATCTGTTTGGATCAGAACCGTCACCCACAGAATGAAGCTCTCCGTCCTCATGCTCTGCGAGCTGTGACGCAGTATCAGACATGGCCCTAGCATTGTCAGCGCACTCTGTTCTCACCCCAGAGTGATCACGCTTGCCTCTTAGTTCTGGTAATTTAGACAAAACTTCAGTCATAACAGTAGCCATATCTTGTAATGTTATCTGTAATGGCCGCCCAGATGTACTAGGCGCCAAAATATCACGCACCTCCCGGGCGGGAGATGCAGGTACTGCCGCGTGAGGCGAGTTAGTCGGCATAACTCTCCCCTCGCTGTTTGGTGAAATTTGTTCACATTGTACAGATTGACTTTTATTTAAAGTAGCATCAATACAGTTAGTACATAAATTTCTATTGGGCTCCACCTTGGCATTGGAACAAATGACACAGATATCTTCCTCTGAGTCAGACATGTTTAACACACTAGCAAAAAAACTTACAACTTGGTTATAATCTTTTTTAGCAAAAAAAAACGTACTGTGCCTCAAAGAGGTACTAACGATTAAATGACAGTTGAAATAATGAACTGAAAAACAGTTATAGCATCAAACTTTAAAATAACAAAACTTTTAGCAAAGGTTTGTTCCCATTAGTAAAATAACAATAATTAAATTTGACATAAAAAATACAAGCAACGTTTTTATTCACAGTCACTATAAGAATTCTCACAGCTCTGCTGAGAGAATTTACCTCCCTTCAAAGAAGTTTGAAGACCCCTGAGATCTATCAGAGATGAACCGGATCATGCAGGAAAAATAAAAGTAACTGACTGGTATTTTTTGATGCGTAGCAAAGAGCGCCAAAAACGGCCCCTCCCTCTCCCACACAGCAGTGAAGAGAAACGAAACTGTCACAATTAAAGCAAAAAAACTGCCAAGTGGAAAATAATGCCCAAATATTTATTCACACAGTACCTCAGCAATGTAAACGATTCTACATTCCAGCAAAAACGTTTAACATGATAAATAGTTATTAAAAAGGATTAGTGACCTTTAACAGAGTAGTTCCGGTGAAATACCATCCCCAGAATACTGAAGTGTATACATACATGTCATTTTAACGGTATGGCAGGATTTTCTCATCAATTCCATTCAGAAAATAAAAACTGCTACATACCTCAATGCAGATTCATCTGCCCGCTGTCCCCTGATCTGAAGCCTTTACCTCCCTCAGATGGCCGAGAACAGCAATATGATCTTAACTACTCCGGTTAAAATCATAGTAAAAAACTCTGACAGATTCTTCCTCAAACTCTGCCAGAGAAGTAATAACACGCTCCGGTGCTATTTTAAAATAACAAACTTTTGATTGAAGTCATAAAAACTAAGAATAATCACCATAGTCCTCTCACACATCCTATCTAGTCGTTGGGTGCAAGAGAATGACTGGGACTGACGTAGAGGGGAGGAGCTATATGCAGTTCTGCTGGGTGAATCCTCTTGCATTTCCTGTTGGGGAGGAGTTATATCCCAGAAGTAATGATGACCCGTGGACTGATCACACATAACAGAAGAAATTGCACATGTCAAAGGGGGGCCCTGATCAATGGTTGAGTCAGGGGCCCCAAAATTTCTAGTGGCAGCCCTGCCAGTAATTACACAAACAAAGAGGTATCAGCGCACATCCATTTTCCAAAGCACAACATATTTTTTACTGCTGCAAAAAATTGCCTGCAAATACATCGAGACAACTATTCTTTTTAAAATAATATTGGGAACTTAGTCACACAATATGGCCATATTCTGCTTAGCCAGTCACCACTTTCAATGTGCCCCAATTCGACTGGTCCTACTCTACAGTCCTATTGCCACAGAGGGCTGAAACATGTATTTTGTGCTTTGGAAAATGGATGTGCGCCGATACCTCTTTCTTTGTGTAATTACTAGGTCATATTGGCAGCACTCACAGATGTGGATTTAAACTTTTTGTAAGGTGTGCTAAAAAACCAAATTTTGTATTTGTATTTAAAATTACCAGGGAGACTGACCATCTCCCATTGGTTTAAGCACCCCACCGAAGTTCAGGTGTGCTCATAACAGTGTTATAGAGTTGTGAATAAAAAGCCAGGGAGTCTCATTCTATTATGGAGAGTAAAAGCAGGAATGTTTCAGCCCTCTGTGGCAATAGGACTGTAGAGTAGGACCAGTCGAATTGGGGCACCTTGAAAGTGGTGACTGGAATCTTTTAGAGTTCCCAGGAAGGGAACCCTGGTCTGTGGAATTAATTAACTCTTTTCTAGATTCACCTTCCACCCGTGAGTCCTCAGAAAGGACAGAACCATGTCTGTATGGACTTTGTCAGATGGTAAGACGTCTGGATCAGAAAATCGTCTAGATAAGGCGCCACTGCTATACCCTGCGGCCTGAGAAGCGCCAGAAGGGACCCTAGAACCTTTGTGAAGATCCTGGGTGCTGTGGCCAACCCAAAGGGAAGAGCCACGAATTGAAAATGTTTGTCCAAGAAGGCAAACCTTAGGAACTGATAATGATCCTTGTGGATAGGAATATGAAGTTATGCATCCTTCAAGTCCACGGTAGTTATATATTGACCCTCCTGGATCAATGGTAGAATTGTTCGAATAGTCTCCATCTTGAAGGATGGGACTCTGAGAAACTTGTTTAGACTCTTGAGATCTAAAATGGGTCTGAACGTTCCCTCTTTTTTGGGAACCACGAAAAGATTTGAGTAAAACACCCGCCCCTGTTCCAGTATTGGAACGGGACAAATTACTCCCATAGTAGAGAGGTCTTTTACACAACGTAAGAACGCCTCTTTTTATTTGATCTACAGACAGACAATCGTGAAAGAAGAAATCTCCCTCTTGGGAGAAAATTTTTGAATTCCAGTTGATACCCGTGGGTTACGATTTCCAGTGCCCAGGGGTCCTGAACGTCTCTTGCCCAAGCCTGGGCAAAGAGAGAAAGTCTGCCCCCTACTAGATCCGGTCCCGGATCGGGGGCCGCCCCTTCATGCTGTCTTGGTAGCAGCAGCGGGCTTCTTGGGTTGTTTACCCTTGTTCCAAGCCTGGTTGGGTCTCCAGACGGACTTGGCCTGAGCAAAATTCCCTTCTTGTTTTGTGGAAAAAGAGGAAGAAGAGGGTAACTCCTTTAAAGTTCTGAAAGGAACGCAAATTATTTCGTTTACCCCTCAATTTAGAAGTCTTATCCTGAGGTAGGAGATGACCCTTACCTCCAGTAATGTCAGAAATGATTTCCTTCAAGTCAGGTCTGAATAGGGTTTTCCCTTTGAAAGGAATAGCCAAAAGCTTTGACTTAGATGACACATCAGCAGACCAAGATTTTAACCATAACGCTCTACGCGCTAAAATGGCAAATCCGGCATTCTTAGCCGCCAACTTAGCAATTTGAAAAGCAGCATCTGTGATAAAAGAATTAGCCAGCTTGAGAGACTTAGTTCTATCTAGAATATCCTCTAAAGGAGTCTCAGTCTTAAGAGACTCTAAGGTATCAAACCAGAAAGCCGCCGCAGTGGTAACTGATACAATGCAGGCTGTCTAGTTGTAAAAGGAAACCCTGATGAATAAATAACTTTTTTTTAGAGGACCCTCCAACTTCTTATCCATAGGGTCTTTGAAAGCACAGCTGTCCTCAATAGGAATAGTTGTACGCTTAGCCAGGGTAGATATAGCTCCCTCCACCTTAGGGATACATTTTCTTAAAATTAGGAGAAGTTGAGAATGGTATACACTGTCTGTCCCATTCTCTCTTGATAATCTCCGAAATTCTCTTAGGAACCGGAAAAACATCAGTGTAAGTAGGTACCTCTAAGTATTTGTCTATTTTACACAATTTCTCTGGGGGTACCATAATAGAATCACAATCATCCAGAGTCGCTAAAACCTCACGAAGTAACAGACTGAGGTGTTCTAGCTTAAATCTAAACGACATGACATCCGAGTCTGTCTGAGGTAACGCACTTCCCGATTCGGAAAGTTCTCCCTCAGACAGAAGTTCCTTGACCCCCAAATCACATCCCTGTGAGGGTACATCGGAAATGGCCAGCAAAGCATCAGAGTATTCAGTATTCACATTGATTCCTGTCCTACTGCGTTTGCCCTGTAACACTGGCAACTTAGATAATACCTCTGTAATCCTGCAGAGTAAATGAATTAGACGCGGTTGAGGAACCCGGCGTCGCTTGGGTGGGCGTTAAAGGTTGTGACACTTGGGGAGAAATAGGCGGCATATCCCGATTCTCCTCAGACTGAGAATCATCCTTAGGTACACTGTCTTTACATAAAATATGCTTTTTACATTGTAAGGCCCTTTCAGTACAAGAGGGACACAAAGTAAGAGGGGGTTCCACAATGGCATCTAAACACATAGAACAAGGAGTCTCCTCAGGTTCAGACGTTAAACAGACTAGCAATAGCAACAATAGTCGTTCTTAACCTTAATTATTGACCTCTGTAGTCAAAAACAAACTCAAAAAAATTTCTTCAAGAAAAATGTACTGCGCCTTTAAAGGGACAGTCAACACTTCATTTAACATTGTATATTGAAAATAAAAAACCGAAGTTGCGCCTGCACTATACCCCTCCTGCCTTGCAAATCAGAATCCAGTCCTCGGACAGAAAATGCACGCGCGTGCAAATTCTGTCCGAGGACTGGATTCTGATTTGCTTATCAGTTGAAGAAGAAGGCAGCTACGTAACGGTGGGGGGAGTTCGGCTGCCATATTTACCGGTTATTAGAGAGGTTAGCGACGCTGATTAGGAAAGAAGCAAAGCGGCAAGGCAGGAGGGGTATAGTGCAGGCGCATCTTCGGTTTTTTATTTTCAATATACAATCATGTTAAATGAAGTATTGACTGTCCCTTGAAATAATAAAAGCGCAACAATTTTTCTGCATCGCAGGAAAACGATCTTTTGCAGCAATAAAAAATAACCCAACAAGCTCAAATTAGCTAAATAATATTGCACGATTTGTTAGAAAATGCTAAATAACATTTTATAGCATCGTTATTAACTATAACAAATTTTTAAAACCATATTAGTCCCTGCACCTCGCCCCTACCAGCTCCCCGGGTACTCAATTCAGTGACAATAACGATCCGTTGATTGCAAATCTAACTTGGGCCCCACCGGAGCTAGGGCTTTGCGGCCTTATACTGAAAAGAAACTGCGCGTCTGAGCGCATGAATTAGGCCCCGCCCACCGTGGACGTCGCACTAGCCGTCCCAACAACCGCATGGGAAGAAACATTAGTGAAGCCATGAGGTTCCCTAAACATGAGAATAGTACAAACAAATGCAATAAACAGCCATCAGGCCAATAATAAGCAAATAATAGGACAGTCTCTCAACCGCATCTCCCAGTGTCTATAAAACATTATAGCATCAATATAAAACCCGGTAATTCCAGTTCCAACATAAAGCATATAGTGCCTACTGATTACCCCTTCCCCTGGTAGGGAATAATGTCAGCCTGTTCTGATATAACAAATCTCCCCAGAAGTAAAGGACTGAACATACCTCAATGCTGCTTGTAGTATGACACCGTTCTCCACACTGAAGATTATTCTTACACTACCTTCAGAAACACTGTGGGAACCAAAATGGATCTTAGATAACGTTTGCTAAGATCATCAACATCAGGGTAGAAAAACTTAATGTCTCCATTCCTCTTGGGAATCCAGACTGATAATTTCCCCCTGAGGAAAATAGCACTCACTGGCACTATTTTAAAATAAAAAACTTCTTGATTGAAGACTCTAAACTAACACCTCACTTTACCTCTTCCTATTACTAACACAGGCAAATAGAATGACTGGGGGTGGAGGGAAGGGAGGAGCTATATATACAGTCCTGCTGTGGTGCTCTTTGCCACTTCCTGTTAGCAGGAGGATAAATCCGTGGACTCGTCATATCTTGTAAAAGAAATGGAAATTTTTTGGCGGTAACATCCAGAAATGACACACTTGCGTCATTGCAGACGCAACCTTGTGCAAGGAAACTCGGCGTCAACTAAGACGCCGAAAATGACGAATTTGCGACACCGGACGTACCTTCGCGCCAAAAAAATTTGGGTGCCAAGAATGACGCAATAAACATCAGCATTTTGCGACCTCGGAAGCCTAATTTTGCCAGCGAAAATTTAATGAAAAAGCAGTAAATTTAAAAAAGGAAATTTATGCTTACCTGATAAAATTTCTCTCTTTTACGATACGACGAGTCCACGGATTTCATCCTTACTTATGGGGATTACGCCTCCTGTTTAGCAGGAAGTGGCAAAGAGCACCACAGCAGAGCTGTATATATATAGCTACTCCCTTCCCTCCCATCTCCAGACATTCGACCGAAGTTAGAAAGAGAAAGGAAAAGCCAAGGTGCAGAGGTGACTGAAGTTTAACAAAAATTAAAAAACTGTCTTAGAAAAACAGGGTGGGCCGTGGACTCGTCGTATCGTAAAAGAAAACAGAATTTATGCTTACCTGATAAATTACTTTCTCTTGCGGTGTATCCAGTCCACGGATTCATCCTTTACTTCTGGGATATACTCATTCCCTACAGGAAGTAGCAAAGAGCACACAGCAAAGCTGTCCATATAGCTCCCCCTCTAGCTCCACCCCCCAGTCATTCGACCAAAGGTTAGGAAGAAAAAGGAGAAACCATATGGTGCAGTGGTGACTGTAGTTTAAACAAAAAAAAATTTTACCTGACAAATGCCAGGGCGGGCCGTGGACTGGATACACCGCAAGAGAAAGTAATTTATCAGGTAAGCATAAATTCTGTTTTCTTTTGCAAGGTGTATCCAGTCCACAGATTCATCCTTTACTTGTGGGATACCAATACTAAAGCTTTAGGACACGGATGAAGGGAGGGAACAAGGCAGGTACCTTAAACGGAAGGCACCACTGCTTGCAAAACCTCTCTCCCAAAAATAGCCTCCGAAGAAGCAAAAGTATTGAATTTGTAAAATTTGGCAAAAGTATGCAGTGAATACCAAGTCGCTGCCTTACAAATCTGTTCAACAGAAGCTTCATTTTTGAAAGCCCATGTGGAAGCCACTGCTCTGGTAGAATGAGCAGTAATTCTTTCAGGAGGCTGCTGGCCAGTAGTCTCATAGGCCAAACGGATGATGCTTTTCAGCCAAAAAGGAAAGAGAGGTAGCAGTCGCTTTCTGACCTCTCCTCTTACCAGAATAGATAACAAACAAGGAAGATGTTTGTCTGAAATCCTTAGTTGCTTGTAAATAGAACTTTAAAGCACGAACTACATCAAGATTGTGTAATAGACGTTCCTTCTTCGAAGATGGATTAGGACACAGAGAAGGAACAACTATTTCCTGGTTAATATTCTTGTTAGAAACAACTTTAGGAAGAAAACCAGGCTTGGTACGCAAAACTACCTTATCTGCGTGGAACACCAGGTAAGGTGAATCACACTGTAAGGCAGATAATTCTGAAACTCTTCGAGCAGAAGAGATAGCTATCAAAAACAAAAAACTTTCCAAGATAACTTAATGTCTATGGAATGTAAAGGTTCAAACGGAACCCCTTGAAGAACTGAAAGAACTAGATTCCAACTCCATGGCGGAGCCACAGGTTTATAGACAGGCTTGATTCTGACTAAAGCCTGAGCAAACGCTTGAACGACTGGTACCTCTGCCAGATGCTTGTGTAACAGGATAGTCAAAGCAGATATTTGTCCTTTTAAGGAACTAGCCGACAATCCTTTCTCCAGTCCTTCTTGGAGAAAGGACAATATCCTGGGAATCCTAATCTTACTCCATGAGTAACCCTTGGATTCACACCAACAAAGATATTTCCGCCATATCTTATGGTAGATTTTCCTGGTGACAGGCTTTCTAGCCTGAATCAGAGTATCTATAACTGACTCAGAGAACCCACGCTTTGATAGAATTAAGCGTTCAATCTCCAAGCAGTCAGACGTAGAGAAACTAAATTTGGATGCTTGAACGGACCCTGTATTAGAAGATCCTGCCTCATTGGCAGTGTCCATGGTGGGACAGATGACATGTCCACTAGGTCTGCATACCAAGTCCTGCGTGGCCACGCAGGCTCTATCAGAATCACTGAAGCCTTCTCCTGCTTGATTCTGGCAACCAGACGCGGGAGGAGTCAGCTGGGCAAATACCTCCGGGGGGAGTTCCCACTCCCCCGGGTGAAAAGTCTGACGACTTAGAAAATCCGCCTCCCAGTTGTCTACTCCTGGGATGTGAATTGCTGAGAGATGGCAGGAGTGATTCTCCGCCCACCTGATTATTTTGGTTACTTCCGTCATCGCTAGGGAACTCTTTGTTCCCCCCTGATGATTGACGTAAGCTACAGTCGTGATGTTGTCCGACTGAAATCTGATGAATTTGGCCGCCGCTAGTTGAGGCCATGCCTGAAGAGCGTTGAATATTGCCCTCAGTTCCAGAATGTTTATTGGGAGAAGAGTTTCTTCCCAAGACCATAAGCCCTGAGCTTTCAGGGAGTCCCAGACCGCACCCCAGCCTAACAGACTGGCGTCGGTCGTTACGATGATCCACTCTGGTATGCGGAAACATATTCCTTGAGGCAGGTGATCCTGAGACAACCACCAGAGAAGAGAATCTCTGGTCTCCTGGTCCAACTGAATTTGAGGAGACAAATCTGCATAATCCCCATTCCACTGTTTGAGCATGCATAGTTGCAGTGGTCTGAGGTGTATCCGAGCAAAAGGGACTATGTCCATTGCCGCAACCATTAGTCCTATTGTCTCCATGCACTGAGCCACAGATGGCCGAAGAATGGAATAAAGAGCTCGGCAAGTAGTTAAGAGTTTTAGCTTTCTGACCTCCGTCAGAAATATTTTCATTTCTACCGAGTCTATCAGGGTTCCTAGGAATGGAACTCTTGTGAGGGGGGAGAGAGAACTCTTTTTGATGTTCACCTTCCACCCGTGAGACCTCAGAAAGGCCAATACAATCTCTGTGTGAGACTTGGTTCTTTGGAAAGTTGACGCCTGAATTAAGATGTCGTCTAGGTAAGGTGCCACTGCTATGCCCTGCGGTCTTAGAACCGCCAGGAGGGACCCTAGCACCTTTGTGA
>NC_069499.1:354085026-354108155 GCF_027579735.1 Bombina bombina
GATACGGCTACCAAAGCGTCAGAATGCTCATAATCTGTACTTAAAACTGAGCTATCACGCTTTGCAGGTAACACGGGCAGTTTAGATAAGAAGGCTGTAAGAGAATTATCCATGACTGCCGCTAAGTCTTGTAATGTAAAAGGATTAGACGCACTAGAGGTACTAGGAGTCGCTTGCGCGGGCGTAACTGGTTGTGACACTTGGGGAGAGGCAGACGGGCTACCCTCGTTAGCTTCAGTCTGAGAATCGTCTTGGGCCACATTCTTAAGTGCAACAATATGATCTTTAAAGTGTATAGACATATCAGTACAAGTGGGACACATTCTGAGAGGGGGTTCCACCATGGCTTCTAAACACATTGAACAAGGATTTTCCTTAGTGTCAGACATGTTTAACAGACTAGTAGAGTACACAAACAGGCTTGGAATCACTTTAATCAAATAAAAAACACAATTTGAAAAAAAACCGTTACTGTGCCTTTAAGAGATAAAAAGAGCACACAATTTTACAAAACGGTGAAAAATGCAGCAATCTTTCTGAAATTTTCACAGTATGTAGCTAAAGCCTTAAAGGGACAGTATACTGTAAAATAGTTTTTCCCTTAATGTGTTTACAATTGCTTTTTTTACCAACTGCAGAGTAAAAAATGTATGAAAATTTGCTTTTTAAGGTTTATTTCTGTATATTAAAGCTCTGATTTTGTGTTTTGAAGCCACAGCCTAATAAAATAGGTTGAGCTTGTAGGTAAAATCAGATCTCATTACTGTATCACATTGTGTACATATACCTGCTTCTTTATCTTATATCTGTCCTTAAAACAATCACCAGTACTTGGAGAGAACAATGGAAAATCAACATTTTATTACAAAGCTTATCTATAGCTGGTACGCGCGGCCACAAACTTTCAGAATAGGTGGGGATACCACATGCTAAATTAACAATTTCAAATGCCAATATAAGGGTAAAGGAGCTACTTGTAAACAATTTAATACACTCCAGCAGGTAAAGTGGATCATTGGGAACAAATTAAAGGGGAGAAAATTTTTGAGTAAACTGTCCCTTTAATAAGATTGCACCCCAAGTTTCAAAACGATTAACCCCTTAATGCCAAACCTAAAGCCAACACCTGGTTAAATCACTACAGCACCTTGCCACAGCCTTGCTGTGGCCCTACCTTCCCTTAGGGATCAGATTTGGGGGAATATAGCTTCTTTTAGGCCCTCAAACATCAGCAGGACCCTCCATGTGAAACAGCATGAAGTTATCTGCAATTCTAAGTGCGCATCTGAGGCAATTAGGCCTCTCCCACTCTACTCCGGAGCTGTAAGGCCTAGTAAATCACTTCTAAGTGACTAAAAAACAGCCATGTGGTAATAACCCCAGAAAAACCCCAAAGGGGCTTTCAAAGTGTCTTGTAAAACGATTTTCCCTTAGCCAAACTATCGATTGCCCTGAATAAGTGTCAACCAGTATATTAGCCCTATTATGTAAGCATTCAATTCCTTACTAAGTCTGAACATAGCTTACCCTCCCCTCATGGGGATATTGTCAGTCTCTTCTAGCATTATCTCAGTCTTGTCTAGAAATAAATGACTGAACATACCTTATTGCAGATTACCCTGCAAACTGTTCCCCCCAACTGAAGTTTTCTGGTACTCCTCAGTCCTGTGTGGGAACAGCAGTGGATTTTAGTTACAACATGCTAAAATCATTTTCCTCTCAGCAGAAATCTTCATCACTTGTACCATTTAAAATAAACTTTTGATTGAAGATAATAAAACTACAATTCTAACACCACATTCACTTTACACTCCCGAGAGAGACCCTAGTGCTTAGAGTCAGCAAAGAGAATGGCTGGGGGGTGGAGCTAGAGGGGGAGCTATATGGACAGCTTTGCTGTGTGCTCTCTTTGCTACTTCCTGTAGGGAATGAGAATATCCCACAAGTAAAGGATGAATCCGTGGACTGGATACACCTTGCAAGAGAAATAAATTTATCAGGTAAAAATAAATTTCCTTTTCTTTTACAAGATACGACGAGTCCACGGATTTCATCCTTACTTATGGGATACAATACCAAAGCTATAGGACACGGATGAAAGGGAGGGACAAGCAGGAACCTAAACAGAAGGCACCACTGCTTGAAGAACCTTTCTCCCAAAAATAGCCTCAGAAGAAGCAAAAGTATCAAATTTGTAAAATTTGGAAAAAGTGTGAAGAGACGACCAAGTTGCAGCCTTGCAAATCTGTTCAACAGAAGCATCGTTTTTAAATGCCCATGAGGAAGCCACAGCCCTAGTAGAATGAGCCGTAATTCTTTCAGGAGGCTGCTGCCCAGCAGTCTCATATGCCAGACGGATGATACTCTTCAGCCAAAAAGAAAGAGGTAGCTGTAGCTTTCTGGCCCCTACGCTTTTCAGAGAAAGCAACAAATAATGAAGATGATTGACGAAATTCTTTAGCCGCCTGCAAGTAAAACTTCAGGGTGCGGACCACATCCAAGTTATGCAACAGACGCTCCTTCTTAGAAGGATTAGGACATAATGAAGGAACAACAATTTCCTGATTAATAGTCTTATTAGAAACAACCTTAGGAAGGAAACCAGGTTTGGTACGTAAAACCACCTTATCAGAATGGAAGATAAGATAAGGCGAGTCACATTGTAACGCTGAAAGCTCAGAAACTCTACGAGCAGAAGCAATAGCAACCAAAAATAACACCTTCCAAGATAACTTAATATCTATGGAATGCATGGGTTCAAACGGAACCCCTTGAAGAACATTAAGAACTAAATTCAAACTCCAGGGTGGAGCAATTGGTCTAAACACAGGCTTAATTCTGGTTAGAGCCTGACAAAAAGACTAAACGTCTGGAACATCTGCCAAACGTTTGTGTAGTAAAATTGACAAAGCAGAGATTTGTCCCTTTAAGGAACTTGCTGATAACCCCTTCTCCAATCCTTCTTGGAGAAAAGACAGAATCCTGGGAATCCTAACTCTACTCCATGAGTAGCCCTTGGATTCGCACCAATAAAGATATTTACGCCATATCTTATGGTATATCTTTCTAGTAACAGGCTTACGTGCCTGAATCAAAGTATCAATGACCGAATCAGAGAACCCACGCTTAAATAAAATCAAGCGTTCAATCTCCAAGCAGTCAGTTGCAGAGAAACTAGATTCGGATGTTGGAAGGGTCCCTGAATGAGAAGGTCCTGTCTCAATGGAAGCTTCCACGGTGGCAGAGAGGACATGTCCACTAGATCGGCATACCAAGTCCTGTGAGGCCATGCAGGCATGATTAGAATTACTGAAGCCCACTCCTGTTTGATCCGAGCAATCACCCGGGGAAGGAGAGCAAACGGTGGAAACACATAAGCTAGGTTGAACGACTAAGGCACTGCCAAGGCATATATCAGTTCGGCCTGAGGATCCCTTGACCTGGATCCGTATCTTGGGAGCTTAGCATTCTGACGAGACGCCATCAGATCAGATTCCGGTCTGCCGCATCTGAGAACCAGAGTGGCAAAGACCTCCGGATGGAGTTCCCACTCCCCCGGATGAAACGTCTGTCTGCTTAAAAAGTCCGCTTCCCAGTTGTCTACTCCTGGGATGTAGATTGCTGACAAGAGTGAGCCTCCGCCCACCGAATTGTCCTGGATACTTCTGTCATCGCTAAGGATCTTCTTGTTCCTCCCTGATGATTGATGTAAGCCACAGTCGTGATGTTGCCCGACTGAAAACGAATGAATTTGGCCGAAGCCAACTGAGGCCAAGCCTGAAGCGCATTGAATATTTCTCTCAATTCCAGAATATTGATTGGAAGAAGAGACTCTGACCGAATCCACACACCCTGAGCCTTCAGGGAATTCCAGACTGCACCCCAACCTAGCAGGCTGGCATCAGTTGTCATTATCACCCATGAGGGTCTGCGGAAGCACGTCCCTTTGGGACAGATGATCCAGCAACAACCACCAAAGAAGAGAGTCTCTTGTCTCCTGATCCAGATCTATCTGAGGAGACAGATTTGCATAATCTCCATTCCACTGCCTGAGCATGTTCAGTTATAGCGGTCTGAGATGAAAACGAGCAAACGGAATGATGTCCATTGCCGCCACCATCAATCCAATTACCTCCATGCACTGGGCCACTGATGGCTGAGGATTGGACTGAAGGGCTCGGCATGTATTCAAAATCTTTAACTTTTTGACCTCTGTCAAGAAAATTTTCATGGATATGGAATCTATTAGAGTTCCCAGGAAGGGAACCCTGGTCTGTGGAATGAATGAACTCTTTTCTAGATTCACCTTCCACCCGTGAGTCCTCAGAAAGGACAGAACCATGTCTGTATGAGACTTTGTCAGATGGTAAGACGTCTGGATCAGAATATCGTCTAGATAAGGCGCCACTGCTATACCCTGCGGCCTGAGAACCGCCAGAAGGGACCCTAGAACCTTTGTGAAGATCCTGGGTGCTGTGGCCAACCCGAAGGGAAGAGCCACGAATTGAAAATGTTTGTCCAAGAAGGCAAACCTTAGGAACTGATAATGATCCTTGTGGATAGGAATATGAAGGTATGCATCCTTCAAGTCCACAGTAGTTATATATTGACCCTCCTGAATCAATGGTAGAATTGTTCAAATAGTCTCCATCTTGAAGGATGTGACTCTGAGAAACTTGTTTAGACTCTTGAGATCTAAAATGGGTCTGAACGTTCCCTCTTTTTTTGGGAACCACGAAAAGATGAGTAAAACACCCGCCCCTGTTCCAGTATTGGAACGGGACGAATTACTCCCATAGTAGAGAGGTCTTTTACACAACGTAAGAACGCCTCTCTTTTTATCTGGTCTACAGACAATTGTGAAAGAAGAAACCTCCCCCTTGGGAGAGAATTTTTGAATTCCAGTTGATACCCTTGGGACACGATGTCCAGTGGTCCTGAACATCTCTTATCCAAGCCTATGCAAACAGAGAAAGTCTGCCCCCTACTAGATCCGGTCCCGGTTCGGGGGCCGCCCCTTCATGCTGTCTTGAGAGCAGCAGTGGGCTTCTTGGGTTGTTTACCTTTGTTTCAAGCCTGGTTGGGTCTCCAGACGGCCTTGGCTTGATCAAAATTCCCTTCCTGTTTAGCAGAAGAAGAAGCGGGGACTCCTTTGAAGTTCCGAAAGGAACGAAAATTATTTTGTTTACCCCTCAGTTTAGCTGCTTTATCCTGAGGTAGGAGATGACCCTTACCTCCCATAATATCAGAAATGATTTCTTTCAAGTCAGGCCCGAATAGGGTTTTCCCTTTGAAAGGAATAGCTAAAAGCTTTGACTTAGATGACACATTCAGCAGACCAAGATTTTAACCACAACGCTCTACGCGCTAAAATGGGAAATCCGGCATTCTTAGCCGCCAACTTGGCAATCTGAAAGGCGGCGTCCGTAATAAAAGAATTAGCCAGCTTAAGAGCCTTAATTCTATCTAAAATTTCCTCTAAAGAAGTCTCAGTCTTAAGAGACTCTTTTAAGGCTTCAAACCAGAAAGTCACCGCAGTGGTAACTGGTACAATGCAGGTTGTCTGTTGAAAAAGGAAACCCTGATGAATAAATAACTTCTTTAGAAGACCCTCCAATTTGTTATCCATAGGGTCTTTGAAAGCACAACTGTTTGACAAGAGTCCCGAACAGTGTCAGATATGGGATACATTATCTTAAAATTAGGAGAAGGTGAGAACGGGATACCCGGTCTTTCCCATTCCCGTGTAATAATGTCCGAGATTCTCTTAGGAACTGGAAAAACAGAGTAAGTGGGCACCTCTAAGTATTTGTCCATCTTACACAATTTTTCTGGTGGTACCACAATAGATTCAAATAAATGGATTTCCAGCCTCCAGGAAATAATTTAAAAGACCTTTATTTTTTTTTTCACAGGGTCCATAAAGCAATACGACAATGTTTCAAACCACACACTGGTTCTTAGTCATGTCTAATTTGTCTATGTACAGGTGTGCCATCTTGTGGTCTTTTACTAAAATTACATGTGTTCAATATAACAAGAGAGACATTTTTTCTTTTTTATCTTTCTTAGTATATTTCACGTGTATATTAAAATAATCCTTTAAAATTCTAAAATAACCTACCTATACATATACCAAAAATCAAAATCATAACACAGATTTAGCTATGTGTTATGATTTTTGGTATATGTATAGGTAGGTTATTTTAGAATTTAAGGATTATTTTAATATACACAGGTGAAATATACTAAGAAAGATAAAGAAAAATGTCTCTTGTTATATTGAACACATGTAATTTTAGAAAAAGACCACAAGATGGCAATATTGTATAGATTGACTGTTTTATCAGGTATAAAAGGCACACCTGTACATAGACAAATTAGACATGACTAAGAACCAGTGTGTGGTTTGAAACGTTGTCGTATTGCTTTATGGACCCTGTGAAAAAGAAATAAAGGTCTTTTAAATTATTTCCTGGAGGCTGGAAATCCATTTATTTGAATTTATATATGGACTTGGCTAGTCCTGCTCCTTGCCACAGGAAAGAAAGCTATAGGTGCTGTCTCCCATACCATTATATTGGTACCACAATAGAGTCACAGTCATCCAGAGTCACTAAAACCTCCCAAAGCAACAGGCGGAGGTGTTCAAGCTTAAATCTAAAGGACATGACGTTCGAGTCAGTCTGAGGCAACACATTTCCCGAATCAGAAAGTTCCCCCTCAGACAGAAGTTCCCTGGCCTCCAAATCAGATCCCTGTGAGGGTACATCGGAAATAGCCAACAAATCATCAGAAGTCGCAGTATTCAAATTGGCTTCTGTCCTGCTGCGTTTGCCCTGTAACACTGGCAACTTAGATAAAACCTCTGCAGGATATGGCTGCAGTTATTTCATCTACCCTTACAGAGTAAATGAAGTAGACGCGGTTGAAGAACCCGTCGTCGCTTGGGTGGGTGTTAGAGGTTGTGACGCATGGGGAGAAAGTAGCGGCATACCCCGATTCTCATCAGACTGAGAAGCATCCTTAGATACACTTTGCTTAAAGAAAATCTGCCCTTTACATTGTAAGGCCCTTTCAGTACATGAGGGACAAAAAGTAAAAGGGGGTTCCACAATGGCATCTAAACACATAAAACAAGTTGTTTCCTCAAGTTCAGACATGTTAAACAGAATAGCAATAGCAATAATAGTCGTTCTTTATTTGAAATATTGTACTCTGAAGTCAAAACATATACAAAAGAACATTTTTAGTAAAAGTGTACTGCGCCTTTAAATAATAAAAGCGCAACAATTTTTCTGTTATCACAAAAATAACATTTGCAGCAGTAAAAAAATGTCCTAATGTGCCCAAAATAGCTTAACAATATTGCACCACTTGTTAGGGTATGTAATATATCAATTATAACAACTTTATGAGCTTGATAAATTTATAGCAATTCAGGCCCCTGCACCTCGCCACAGCTCTGCTGCGGCGCCTACCTGCCCCCAGATCACACTGAAGAAACCGGTCTCAAAACTCTCTGGGCCCTACGATTGCAAAAACTGAACTAGGCCCCACCGGAGCCTCAGGACTTTGCTTCCGATCCGGAAAATACACTGCGCGCGCGAAAATAGGCCCGCCCACCGTGGGTGTAACTCTTAGCCGTATCCGAACCCGCATGGGTAGCTAACCAACATGTCGGTCTCCATATACAAAATCCATGTGCCCCTCTTATAAAGCACATCTCAGAGAATAAAATGCCCTGTCAGCCAGATATGACCTCAAAATAACTAAGTCAGAACCGCATCTCCCAGCGTCAGCCCACACAGAAAATTTTAAGTGAAAACAGCACACTATTAAATAAGTACAATAAAAGGAATACCAGGTACACTATTGTTTCTTGCAGTGCATAGCGATTACCTCTCCCCAGTTAGGGAATAATGTCAACCTGTTCTGATGTATCAAGTCTCCCCAGAAACAAAAGACTGAACATACCTCAATGCTGTTTGTAGCATGACACCGTTCTCCACACTGAAGATTTTTCTTTACATTACCTTCAGCTGCTCTGTGGGAACCAGAATGGATCTTAGATAACGTTTGCTAAGATCATCAACATCAGGGCAGAAAAATAAAATGTCTCCACTTAGGGATTAAGTGACTGATGATTTCTCCCTGAGAAAAATAGTACTCACTGACACCATTTTAAAATAAAAAACTTCTTGATTGAAGAATCTAAACTAACACCTCACTTTACCTCTTCCTATCACTAACACAGGCAAAGAGAATGACTGGAGGTGGGAGGGAAGGGAGGAGCTATATATACAGCTCTGCTGTGGTGCTCTTTGCCACTTCCTGCTAAACAGGAGGCGTAATCCGCAAAAGGATGAAATCCGTGGACTCGTCGTATCTTATAAAAGAAATAGACTATACCCTAGGTAAGAAAAATATTTTCCTAAATATGTTTATTCCGAAATATGAAACTAATAGTCTGCAAAAGGAAATATACATAAACCTGACTCATGGCAAATATAAGTACAATACATATATTTAGAACTTTATATTAATACATAAAGTGCCAAACCATAGCTGAGAATGTCTTAAGTAATGAAAACATACTTACCGAAAGACACCCAACCACATATAGCAGATAGCCAAACCAGTACTGAAACAGTTATCAGTAAAGGTAATGGAATATGAGAGTATATCGTCTATCTGAAAAAGGGAGGTAGGAGATGAATCTCTACAACCGATAACAGAGAACCTATGAAAAAGATTTCCCGCAAGGAAAACCATAGAATTCAATAGGCGATACTCCCTTCACATCCCTCTGACATTCACTGTACTCTGAGAGGAATCGGGCTTCAAAATGCTGAGAAGCGGGTATCAACGTAGAAAATCAAGCACAAACTTACTTCATCACCTCCATAGGAGGCAAAGTTTGTAAAAACTGAATTGTGGGTGTGGTAAGGGGTGTATTTATAGGCATTTTGAGGTTTGGGAAACGTTGCCCCTCCTAGTAGGATTGTATATCCCATGGACTCTTGCCAATTACATGAAAGAAAACAGTACTGTCCCTTTAAATTTTAAACAATCTTTTATGTGTGATACCACAAAAAAAAAGTCTTATAACAACCCAGACAGCCTCTACACCTCAGACAGCTTTCCTGCTGAGGTGCCTACCTGTCCTGCTGACCGCCGGATAGATAACTGCCCAATAAGAACTGCTCCACTCGGTATCCGCTTTCTGTCTTTAGTTTTTTTAATCACTTCACACAGAAAGCGGGATCGCACCTATGCGAAGCACCTCCGACACACCGGAACTGAGAAAGGATGAAGGAAAGCGTGCAAATTCTTTGCCGCTTCTAAAAACAGACCCGCCCATCATGGGCGTTACAAACAAACTCCTGTCCGACATTAACTTTGAAAATGAAGTCGCTGGGAGAGTAAAACCCACCATAAACTGCATAATAAAAAAAGAACTATAGTTCCTTCCGCACATCCCCAGTGCCTGCACAAACTGCCTGTCATGTCCTATAACCCACAATAGGATAAATGAGTCCCAACAGATAGACTGTTAAAGTGCCAATATTTTAGCAATTTATTAGCACTTACCTCTCTGCCTGGCAGCAGGGCAGTTCACTAGGTTTGAGGGGCATTTTCCCTCACATGGACCTGTGGGGAAAAAACCCCGCAAAGACTGAGTAATCTTGCTCAGGCTTTTGAAGTTAGGACAGCATTAAATATATGGGAGGCGTAGTGACGATTATACCCCACAAGTTCCCATTGCTTGAAAGCCACCATTGCTCTACTGAAGAGACGGATATAGACTATGGCTATACCCTAGGACAAAGCAGCACAATCTTGCACTACTTAATAAAATCTTGCTTGAAGAATCTTCTTTCTAACACCTAAACTTTACCAGTTCCTTGCTGTAACGTAGGCAAAGAGAATGACTGGGGTTAGAGGGAAGGGAGGTGATATTTAACAGCTTTGCTGTGGTGCTCTTTGCCGCCTCCTGCTGGGCAGGAGTGATATTCCCAATAATAATTAGATGATCCGTAGACTCACTGTGTCATTAGAAAGAAATATGAGGAAGGGGGGGGAAGGAGTTGAACACTTGCACAGAAATATCGCAGAGCAAAAAGAACCAGTAAAATTAATATATACAATAAGGGAAGGTTAACAAACAATAGCGATCACTATAAAACAAAAGCTGCCCTTCTAAAAAGCACCAAATCTCACTGTACCTTCAAAGCAAACATACTTCCCCCTAAATTCTCATCAGTCCCTGCTTCCTGTATAACTCTGAAACCGACTCTCCATATGACTAAGAACCTGAAGAAAAATTTTGGTTATAGCTGCTGGACAAAATAACCAATAAAAATAAAATTAAAAAATGGTAAATTAGAATAAACACACAGATCTCCAGGGTGTATAATCAAATATAGAAAACTAGTATTGAAACAGCACACAAGACGATATGTTAGTTCTCCCTCACATGCTAAATTTTAATAAGATTAAAAGCTGTTTACATAAATCACCATCTCAAAACCGAAAGAAATGCCCCGATAGCACTCTAAGTCTTGTAGGCATCATGTAGTGTACAATAAACTGAATAGGAGCCGTCAAGTACACTGGGGGGGGGGGGGGAGAGAACCTGTGGAAAACATAAGCCACTTCACATCAATGTTTAAGGGACAACACAGTCGGTGCTTGCAATCGAAGTTACTACTCCTAATGCTTTGCAAGGCACTGTGACAAGGTGCAGGCAGCTGTCAGTGAAGAAGAACAGCCCTCTGACTGTCACAAATTATGAGGCTACATAAGAGCAAGAGATTTAAGATGAGGACTGCATGCAGATTGCTTCTCTAGAGGCTACAATGGAGCAGAGAGGATCCATCTATAGATAGGCATTTGTTCCCCACCAAAAGACTCAGTGAAGGAATTCAGTGGTCTGCAGTCAAGTCAAGGATTAGGAAAGAGTGGCAGCAAAGCCTGGTGAAAATACTAGAGAGAAGTCTTATTACATATGATACAAAGTTCTTAGACTTGGTGCGCTTCACAATTAACCCTTAGTAGCATAGTTCGACTGGTCTCTCACTCAGACCAAAAATAGTACATCAAAAAGTTTAGAAAAAAAACAAAGCGCTAAAAGATAAGCAAAGGGTTAAACCTAATAGAAAAAAAAAGATTTTATTTACAATTTCATCAAATCTAATTACATAAATGAGGACGACATCTCCTCTAAACAAATATTAAAAAACAAACAAAAACAAACAATTTATGCTTACCTGATAAATTTAATTCTCTTGTGGTGTATCCAGTCCACGGATCATCCATTACTTGTGAGATATTCTCATTCCCAACAGGAAGTTGCAAGAGGACACCCACAGCAGAGCTGTAATATAGCTCCTCCCCTAACTGTCATAGCCAGTCATTCGACCGAAAACAAGCCGAGAAAGGAGGAACCATAGGGTGCAGTGGTTACTGTAGTTTAAATTTAAAAATTACCTGCCTTAAAATGACAGGGCGGGCCGTGGACTGGATACACCACAAGAGAAATAAATTTATCAGGTAAGCATAAATTGTGTTTTCTCTTGTAAGGTGTATCCAGTCCACGGATCATCCATTACTTGTGGAATACCAATACCAAAGCTTAAGTACACGGATGAAGGGAGGGACAAGGCAGGTACTTAAATGGAAGGAACCACTGCCTGTAAAACCTCTCTCCCAAATATAGCCTCCGAAGAAGCAAAAGTATCAAATTTGTAAAATTTTGAAAAAGTATGAAGCGAAGATCAAGTCGCCGCCTTGCAAATCTGTTCAACAGAAGCCTCATTTTTAAAGGCCCAAGTGGAAGCCACAGCTCTAGTGGAATGAGCTGTAATCCTTTCAGGAGGCTGCTGTCCAGCAGTCTCATAGGCTAAGCGGATTATGCTTCTTAGCCAAAAAGAAAGAGAGGTTGCCGAAGCCTTTTGACCTCTCCTCTGTCCAGAGTAGACAACAAACAAAGCAGATGTTTGACGAAAATCTTTAGTAGCTTGTAAGTAAAACTTTAAAGCACGGACCACGTCCAGATTGTGTAATAGACGTTCCTTCTTCGAAGGAGGATTAGGACACAAGGATGGAACAACAATCTCTTGATTGATATTCTTGTTAGATACCACCTTGGGTAAGAACCCAAGTTTGGTACGCAGGACTACCTTATCCGTATGAAAAATCAGATAAGGAGAATCACATTGTAAGGCAGATAGCTCAGAGACTCTACGAGCCGAGGAAATAGCTACCAAAAAAAGAACTTTCCAAGATAAAAGTTTGATATCTATGGAATGAAGAGGTTCAAACGGAACTCCTTGAAGAACCTTAAGAACCAAATTTAAGCTCCATGGTGGAGCAACAGGTTTAAACACAGGCTTGATTCTAACTAAAGCCTGACAAAATGCCTGAACGTCTGGAACATCTGCCAGACGCTTGTGCAAAAGAATAGACAGAGCAGAAATCTGTCCCTTTAAGGAACTAGCTGACAATCCTTTTTCCAAACCTTCTTGGAGAAAAGATAATATCCTGGGAATCCTGACCTTACTCCATGAGTAACCCTTGGATTCACACCAATAAAGATATTTATGCCATATCCTATGTTAAATTTTCCTGGTGACAGGCTTTCGTGCCTGTATTAAGGTATCAATAACTGACTCGGAGAAGCCACGCTTTGATAAAATCAAGCGTTCAATCTCCAGGCAGTCAGCCTCAGAGAAATTAGATTTGGATGGTTGAAAGGACCCTGAAGTAGAAGGTCCTGTCTCAGAGGCAGAGACCATGGTGGAAAGGATGACATGTCCACTAGATCTGCATACCAGGTCCTGCGTGGCCACGCAGGTGCTATCAGAATCACTGATGCTCTCTCCTGCTTGATCTTGGCAATCAGTCGAGGGAGCAGAGGAAACGGTGGAAACACATAAGCCAGGTTGAAAGACCAGGGCGCTGCTAGAGCATCTATCAGTGTCGCCTTGGGATCCCTGAACCTGGATCCGTAACACGGAAGCTTGGCGTTCTGGCGAGACGCCATGAGATCCAGTTCTGGTTTGCCCCAACGATGAATCAGTTGTGCAAAAACCTACGGATGGAGTTCCCACTCTCCCGGATGAAAAGTCTGACGACTTAGAAAATCCGCCTCCCAGTTCTCTACACCTGGGATATGGATAGCTGATAGGTGGCAAGAGTGAATCTCTGCCCAGCGAATTATTTTTGAAACTTCTAACATCACTAGGGAACTTCTTGTTCCCCCTTGATGGTTGATGTAAGCTAGTGTCGTGATGTTGTCCGACTGAAATCTGATGTGCCTCAGAGTTGCTAACTGAGGCCAAGCCTGAAGAGCATTGAATATCGCTCTTAGTTCCAGAATATTTATTGGAAGGAGAGACTCCTCCTGAGTCCACGATCCCTGAGCCTTCAGGGAGTTCCAGACTGCACCCCAACCTAGAAGGCTGGCATCTGTTACAATTGTCCAATCTGGCCTGCGAAAGGTCATACCTTTGGACAGATGGACCCGAGATAGCCACCAGAGAAGAGAATCCCTGGTCTCTTGGTCCAGATTCAGTTGAGGGGACAAATCTGTGTAATCCCTGTTCCACTGACTGAGCATGCATAGTTGCAGCGGTCTGAGATGTAAGCGTGCAAACGGCACTATGTCCATTGCCACTACCATTAAGCCGATTACTTCCATACACTGAGCCACCGAAGGGCGCGGAATGGAATGAAGGACCCGGCAGGAATTTAGAAGCTTTGATAACCTGGACTCAGTCAGGTAAATTTTCATTTCTACAGAATCTATCAGAGTCCCTAGAAAGGAAACTCTTGTGAGTGGGGATAGAGAACTCTTTTCCTCGTTCACTTTCCACCCATGCGACCTCAGAAATGAAAGTACTACGTCCGTATGAAACTTGGCAATTTGGAAGTTTGACGCCTGTATCAGGATGTCGTCTAAATAAGGGGCTACTGCTATGCCCCGCGGCCTTAGGACCGCCAGAAGCGACCCTAGAACCTTTGTAAAGATTCTTGGGGCTGTAGCTAATCCAAAGGGAAGAGCTACAAACTGGTAATGCCTGTCTAGAAAGGCAAACCTGAGAAACCGATGATGATCTTTGTGTATCGGAATGTGAAGATAAGCATCCTTTAGATCCACTGTAGTCATATATTGACCCTCCTGGATCATTGGTAGGATGGTACGAATAGTTTCCATCTTGAATGATGGAACTTTGAGGAATTTGTTTAAGATCTTTAGATCCAAAATTGGTCTGAAGGTTCCCTCTTTTTTGGGAACCACAAACAGATTTGAGTAAAAACCCTGTCCCTGTTCCTCCTTTGGAACTGGATGGATCACTCCCATAACTAGGAGGTCTCGTACACAGTGTAAGAATGCCTCTCTCTTTATCTGGTTTGCAGATAATTGTGAAAGGTGAAATCTCCCTTTTGGGGGGGAAGCTTTGAAGTCCAGGAGATATCCCTGGGATATAATTTCCAACGCCCAGGGATCCTGAACATCTCTTGCCCACGCCTGGGCGAAGAGTGAAAGTCTGCCCCCTACTAGATCCGTTACCGGATAGGGGGCCGTTCCTTCATGCTGTCTTAGAGGCAGCAGCAGGCTTTTTGGCCTGCTTACTTTTTTCCAGGTCTGGATTGGTCTCCAGACCGTCTTGGATTGAGCAAAAGTTCCCTCTTGTTTAGCATTAGAGGAAGTTGATGCCGCACCTGCCTTGAAGTTTCGAAATGCACGAAAATTAGACTGTTTGGCCCTAGATTTGGACCTGTCCTGAGGAAGGGCATGACCTTTTCCTCCAGTGATATCAGCAATAATCTCCTTCAAACCAGGCCCGAATAGGGTCTGCCCCTTGAAAGGAATGTTAAGTAGCTTAGATTTTGAAGTCACGTCAGCTGACCATGATCTAAGCCATAGCGCTCTGCGCGCCTGTATAGCAAAACCAGAATTCTTAGCCGTTAGTTTAGTCAAATGAACAATGGCATCAGAATAAAAGAATTGGCTAGCTTAAGTGCTCTAAATTTGCCAAGTATGTCATCCAATGGAGTCGCTACCTGTAAAGCCTCTTCCAGAGACTCAAACCAGTACGCCGCAGCAGCAGTGACAGGGGCAATGCATGCAAGGGGCTGTAGGATAAAACCTTGTTGAATAAATATTTTCTTAAGGTAACCTCTAATTTTTTATCCATTGGATCTAAAAAAAAAAAAAAAAAAAAAAAAAAAAGCACAACTGTCCTCGACAGGGATAGTAGTACGCTTTACTAGAGTAGAAACTGCTCCCTCCACCTTAGGGACTGTCTGCCATAAGTCCCGTGTGGTGGCGTCTATTGGAAACATTTTTCTAAAAATAGGAGGGGAAGAGAACGGCACACCTGGTCTACCCCATTCCTTATTAATAATTTCTGTAAACCTTTTAGGTATTTTGAAAAACATCAGTACACACCGGCACTGCAATGGTATCACAGTCATTCAGAGCAGCTAAAACCTCCCTAAGCAACACGCGGAGGTGTTCAAGCTTAAATTTAAATGTAGAAATATTAGAATCAGGTATCTTTCCTGAGTCATTAACATCACCCACTGACTGAAGCTCTCTTTAATCAGCTTCTGCATATTGTGAGGCAGTATCAGACATGGTTCTTAAAGCGACAGTATGCTCTGCATTTTGTCTCACCCCAGAGCTATCTCGCTTGCCTCTAAGTTCGGGTAGTCTGGCTAATACCGCTGACAGTGTATTATCCATGACTGCCGCCATGTCTTGTAAAGTAAACGCTATGGGCGCCCTAGATGTACTTGGCGCCATTTGAGCGTGAGTCCCTTAAGCGGGAGTCAAAGGGTCTGACACGTGTGGAAAGTTAGTCGGCATAACTTCCCCCTCGTCAGATTCCTCTGGTGATACATTTTTTAAAGACAGAAAATGATCTTTATTGCATAAAATGAAATCAGTACATTTGGTACACATTCTAAGAGGGGTTTCCACCATGGCTTTTAAACATAATAAAACAAGGAGTTTCTTCTATGTCAGACATGTTTATACAGACTAGCAATGAGACTAGCAAGCTTGGAAAACACTTTAAATCAAGTTAACAAGCAAATATAAAAAACGGTACTGTGCCTTTAAGAGAAACAAATTTTGTCAAAATTTGAAAAACAGTGAAAAAAATGCAGTAAATCAAACAAAATTTTTACAGTGTGTATAATAGGCTAACAGAGCATTGCACCCACTTGCAAATGGATGATTAACCCCTTAGTTCAAAAAACGGATCAAAAAAACGAAAGACGTTTTTTTAACAGTCACAACCAACTGCCACAGCAAGCAGTGGCCCTACCTTCCCCAATAAACGACTTTGGAAAGCCTTTGGGCCCTTTAGAGATGTCCTATAGCATTCAGAGGGCCTTTGAGGGAAGCTGGATGTCACAGTTTGTAATTTTAACTGCACCAACTGTAACTTTTATACTACAACAGTGGAATCAAAATTTAAGCCAGCCATGTGGAAAAAACTAGGCCCCAATAAAGTTTTATCACCAAAGCATATATAAAAACGATTAAACATGCCAGCAAACGTTTTATATTGCAATATCATAAGGGTATTACCCCTGGGAGTAAGCATGATACCAGTCATTATTAAATCACTGTATTCAGGCTTAACTTACATTAATCCGGTATCAGCAGCATTTTCTAGTGTTTCCCATCTCTAGAAAAAATTATAACTGCACATACCTGATAGCAGAATAAACTGCACGCCATTCTCTCGCTGAAGTTACCTCATCTGTGTAATCCCCTCAGACATATGTGAGAACAGCAATGGATCTTAGTTACAACCTGCTAAGATCATAGAAACCTCAGGCAGATTCTTCTTCTATTTACTGCCTGAGATAAAATAGCACAACTCCGGTACTATTTAAAAAACAGAATTTATGTTTACCTGATAAATTACTTTCTCCAACGGTGTGTCCGGTCCACGGCGTCATCCTTACTTGTGGGATATTCTCCTCCCCAACAGGAAATGGCAAAGAGCCCAGCAAAGCTGGTCACATGATCCCTCCTAGGCTCCGCCTTCCCCAGTCATTCGACCGACGTAAAGGAGGAATATTTGCATAGGAGAAACCATATGATACCGTGGTGACTGTAGTTAAAGAAAATAAATTATCAGACCTGATTAAAAAACCAGGGCGGGCCGTGGACCGGACACACCATTGGAGAAAGTAATTTATCAGGTAAACATAAATTCTGTTTTCTCCAACATAGGTGTGTCCGGTCCACGGCGTCATCCTTACTTGTGGGAACCAATACCAAAGCTTTAGGACACGGATGAAGGGAGGGAGCAAATCAGGTCACCTAGATGGAAGGCACCACGGCTTGCAAAACCTTTCTCCCAAAAATAGCCTCAGAAGAAGCAAAAGTATCAAACTTGTAAAATTTAGTAAAAGTGTGCAGTGAAGACCAAGTCGCTGCCTTACATATCTGATCAACAGAAGCCTCGTTCTTGAAGGCCCATGTGGAAGCCACAGCCCTAGTGGAATGAGCTGTGATTCTGTCAGGAGGCTGCCGTCCGGCAGTCTCGTAAGCCAATCTGATGATGCTTTTAATCCAAAAAGAGAGAGAGGTAGAAGTTGCTTTTTGACCTCTCCTTTTACCAGAATAAACAACAAACAAAGAAGATGTTTGTCTAAAATCCTTTGTAGCATCTAAATAGAATTTTAGAGCACGAACAACATCCAAATTGTGCAACAGACGTTCCTTCTTTGAAACTGGATTCGGACACAAAGAAGGCACGACTATCTCCTGGTTAATGTTTTTGTTAGAAACAACTTTCGGAAGAAAACCAGGTTTAGTACGTAAAACCACCTTATCTGCATGGAACACCAGATAAGGAGGAGAACACTGCAGAGCAGATAATTCTGAAACTCTTCTAGCAGAAGAAATTGCAACCAAAAACAAAAAACTTTCCAAGATAATAACTTAATATCAACGGAATGTAAGGGTTCAAACGGAACCCCCTGAAGAACTGAAAGAACTAAATTGAGACTCCAAGGAGGAGTCAAAGGTTTGTAAACAGGCTTGATTCTAACCAGAGCCTGAACAAAGGCTTGAACATCTGGCACAGCTGCCAGCTTTTTGTGAAGTAACACAGACAAGGCAGAAATCTGTCCCTTCAAGGAACTTGCAGATAATCCTTTCTCCAAACCTTCTTGAAGAAAGGATAGAATCTTAGGAATTTTTACCTTGTCCCAAGGGAATCCTTTAGATTCACACCAACAGATATATTTTTTCCATATTTTGTGGTAAATTTTTCTAGTTACAGGCTTTCTGGCCTGAACAAGAGTATCAATGACAGAATCTGAGAATCCTCGCTTTGATAAGATCAAGCGTTCAATCTCCAAGCAGTCAGTTGGAGTGAGACCAGATTCGGATGTTCGAACGGACCTTGAACAAGAAGGTCTCGTCTCAAAGGTAGCTTCCATGGTGGAGCCGATGACATATTCACCAGATCTGCATACCAAGTCCTGCGTGGCCACGCAGGAGCTATCAAGATCACCGATGCCCTCTCCTGCTTGATCCTGGCTACCAGCCTGGGGATGAGAGGAAACGGCGGGAATACATAAGCTAGTTTGAAGGTCCAAGGTGCTACTAGTGCATCTACTAGAGTCGCCTTGGGATCCCTGGATCTGGACCCGTAGCAAGGAACCTTGAAGTTCTGACGAGAGGCCATCAGATCCATGTCTGGAATGCCCCACAGATAAGTAATTTGGGCAAAGATTTCCGGATGGAGTTCCCACTCCCCCGGATGAAATGTCTGACGACTCAGAAAATCCGCTTCCCAATTTTCCACTCCTGGGATGTGGATTGCAGACAAGTGGCAGGAGTGAGTCTCCGCCCATTGAATGATTTTGGTCACTTCTTCCATCGCCAGGGAACTCCTTGTTCCCCCCTGATGGTTGATGTACGCAACAGTCGTCATGTTGTCTGATTGAAACCGTATGAACTTGGCCTTTGCTAGCTGAGGCCAAGCCTTGAGAGCATTGAATATCGCTCTCAGTTCCAGAATATTTATCGGTAGAAGAGATTCTTCCCGAGACCAAAGACCCTGAGCTTTCAGGGGTCCCCAGACCGCGCCCCAGCCCACCAGACTGGCGTCGGTCGTGACAATTACCCACTCTGGTCTGCGGAAGCTCATCCCCCTGTGACAGGTTGTCCAGGGACAGCCACCAACGGAGTGAATCTCTGGTCCTCTGATTTACTTGTATCGTCGGAGACAAGTCTGTATAGTCCCCATTCCACTGACTGAGCATGCACAGTTGTAATGGTCTTAGATGAATGCGCGCAAAAGGAACTATGTCCATTGCCGCTACCATCAAACCTATTACTTCAATGCACTGCGCTATGGAAGGAAGAGGAACAGAATGAAGTATTTGACAAGAGTTCAGAAGTTTTGTTTTTCTGGCCTCTGTCAGAAAAATCCTCATTTCTAAGGAGTCTATTATTGTTCCCAAGAAGGGAACCCTTGTTGACGGAGATAGAGAACTCTTTTCTACGTTCACTTTCCATCCGTGAGATCTGAGAAAGGCCAGGACAATGTCCGTGTGAGCCTTTGCTTGAGGAAGGGACGACGCTTGAATCAGAATGTCGTCCAAGTAAGGTACTACTGCAATGCCCCTTGGTCTTAGCACCGCCAGAAGGGACCCTAGTACCTTTGTGAAAATCCTTGGAGCAGTGGCTAATCCGAACGGAAGTGCCACAAACTGGTAATGCTTGTCCAGGAATGCGAACCTTAGGAACCGATGATGTTCCTTGTGGATAGGAATATGTAGATACGCATCCTTTAAATCCACGTGGTCATGAATTGACCTTCCTGGATGGAAGGAAGAATTGTTCGAATGGTTTCCATTTTGAACGATGGAACCTTGAGAAACTTGTTTAGGATCTTGAGATCTAAGATTGGTCTGAACGTTCCCTCTTTTTTGGGAACTACGAACAGATTGGAGTAGAACCCCATCCCTTGTTCTCCTAATGGAACAGGATGAATCACTCCCATTTTTAACAGGTCTTCTACACAATGCAAGAATGCCTGTTTTTTTATGTGGTCTGAAGACAATTGAGACCTGTGGAACCTCCCCCTTGGGGGAAGCCCCTTGAATTCCAGAAGATAACCTTGGGAGACTATTTCTAGCGCCCAAGGATCCAGAACATCTCTTGCCCAAGCCTGAGCGAAGAGAGAGAGTCTGCCCCCCACCAGATCCGGTCCCGGATCGGGGGCCAACATCTCATGCTGTCTTGGTAGCAGTGGCAGGTTTCTTGGCCTGCTTTCCTTTGTTCCAGCCTTGCATTGGTCTCCAGGCTGGTTTGGCTTGAGAAGTATTACCCTCCTGCTTAGAGGACGTAGCACTTGGGGCTGGTCCGTTTCTGCGAAAGGGACGAAAATTAGGTTTATTTTTGGCCTTGAAAGACCTATCCTGAGGAAGGGCGTGGCCCTTGCCCCCAGTGATATCAGAGATAATCTCTTTCAAGTCAGGGCCAAACAGCGTTTTCCCCTTGAAAGGAATGTTAAGCAATTTGTTCTTGGAAGACGCATCCGCTGACCAAGATTTTAACCAAAGCGCTCTGCGCGCCACAATAGCAAACCCAGAATTTTTCGCCGCTAACCTAGCCAATTGCAAAGTGGCGTCTAGGGTGAAAGAATTAGCCAATTTGAGAGCACGAATTCTGTCCATAATCTCCTCATAAGAAGAAGAATTATTAATCGCCTTTTCTAGCTCATCGAACCAGAAACACGCGGCTGTAGTGACAGGGACAATGCATGAAATTGGTTGTAGAAGGTAACCTTGCTGAACAAACATCTTTTTAAGCAAACCTAATTTTTTATCCATAGGATCTTTGAAAGCACAACTATCTTCTATGGGTATAGTGGTGCGTTTGTTTAGAGCAGAAACCGCCCCCTCGACCTTGGGGACTGTCTGCCATAAGTCCTTTCGGGGTCGACCATAGGAAACAATTTTTTAAATATGGGGGGAGGGACGAAAGGTATACCGGGCCTTTCCCATTCTTTATTTACAATGTCCGCCACCCGCTTGGGTATAGGAAAAGCTTCGGGGGGCCCCGGGACCTCTAGGAACTTGTCCATTTTACATAGTTTCTCTGGAATGACCAAATTCTCACAATCATCCAGAGTGGATAACACCTCCTTAAGCAGAGCGCGGAGATGTTCCAACTTAAATTTAAATGTAATCACATCAGGTTCAGCTTGTTGAGAAATTTTCCCTGAATCTGAAATTTCTCCCTCAGACAAAACCTCCCTGGCCCCCTCAGACTGGTGTAGGGGCCCTTCAGAACCAATATCATCAACGTCCTCATGCTCTTCAGTATTTTCTAAAACAGAGCAGTCGCGCTTTCGCTGATAAGTGGGCATTTTGGCTAAAATGTTTTTGATAGAATTATCCATTACAGCCGTTAATTGTTGCATAGTAAGGAGTATTGGCGCGCTAGATGTACTAGGGGCCTCCTGTGTGGGCAAGACTGGTGTAGACGAAGGAGGGGATGATGCAGTACCATGCTTACTCCCCTCACTTGAGGAATCATCTTGGGCATCATTTTCTCTAAATTTTGTGTCACATAAATCACATCTATTTAAATGAGAAGGAACCTTGGCTTCCCCACATTCAGAACACAGTCTATCTGGTAGTTCAGACATGTTAAACAGGCATAAACTTGATAACAAAGTACAAAAAACGTTTTAAAATAAAACCGTTACTGTCACTTTAAATTTTAAACTGAACACACTTTATTACTGAATATGTGAAAAAGTATGAAGGAATTGTTCAAAATTCACCAAAATTTCACCACAGTGTCTTAAAGCCTTAAAAGTATTGCACACCAAATTTGAAAGCTTTAACTCTTAAAATAACGGAACCGGAGCCGTTTTTATATTTAACCCCTATACAGTCCCTGGTATCTGCTTTGCTGAGACCCAACCAAGCCCAAAGGGGAATACGATACCAAATGACGCCTTCAGAAAGTCTTTTCTATGTATCAGAGCTCCTCACACATGCATCTGCATGTCATGCTTCTCAAAAACAAGTGCGCAATACAGGCGCGAAAATGAGACTCTGCCTATGATTATGGAAAGCCCCTAGAGAATAAGGTGTCCAATACAGTGCCTGACGGTTATTTTACAAAATTCCCAAGATTAAAATAATTCCTCAAGGCTATGGAGTATAAAATATGTTTATATATAAATCGATTTAGCCCAGAAAATGTCTACAGTCTTAAAAAGCCCTTGTGAAGCCCTTTTTTTTCTGTCTGTAATAAAAATGGCTTACCGGATCCCATAGGGAAAATGACAGCTTCCAGCATTACATCGTCTTGTTAGAATGTGTCATACCTCAAGCAGCAAAAGTCTGCTCACTGTTCCCCCAACTGAAGTTAATTCCTCTCAACAGTCCTGTGTGGAAACAGCCATCGATTTTAGTAACGGTTGCTAAAATCATTTTCCTCTTACAAACAGAAATCTTCATCTCTTTTCTGTTTCAGAGTAAATAGTACATACCAGCACTATTTTAAAATAACAAACTCTTGATTGAATAATAAAAACTACAGTTAAACACTAAAAAACTCTAAGCCATCTCCGTGGAGATGTTGCCTGTACAACTGGGGACTGGCGGAGCCTAGGAGGGATCATGTGACCAGCTTTGCTGGGCTCTTTGCCATTTCCTGTTGGGGAGGAGAATATCCCACAAGTAAGGATGACGCCGTGGACCGGACACACCTATGTTGGAGAAATAACAAACTTTTGATTGAAGAAAATAAACTAGCTATATTTAACCACTCTCTCCTACAACGTCCTTGCTTGTTGAGAGTTGCAAGAGAATGACTGGCTATGACAGTTAGGGGAGGAGCTATATTACAGCTCTGCTGTGGGTGTCCTCTTGCAACTTCCTGTTGGGAATGAGAATATCCCACAAGTAATGGATGATCCGTGGACTGGATACACCTTACAAGAGAAAAAAAACAGAATTTATGTTTACCTGATAAATTACTTTCTCCAACGGTGTGTCCGGTCCACGGCGTCATCCTTACTTGAGGGATATTCTCTTCCCCAACAGGAAATGGCAAAGAG
>NC_069499.1:354170497-354200497 GCF_027579735.1 Bombina bombina
GGTTCAAATGGAACTCCTTGAAGAACCTTAAGAACCAGCTTTAAGCTCCATGGCGGAGCAACATTTTTAACCACAGGCTTGGTTCTAACCAAAGCCTGACCAAATGCCTGAACGTCTAGAATACCTGCCAGACGCTTGTGCAAAAGAATAGACAGAGTAGAAATCTGTCCTTTTAAAGAACTAGCTGACAACCCTTTTCTCAAAATCATCTTGGAGAAAAGATAATATCCTGGGAATCCAGACTTTACTCCATGAGTAACCCTTGGATTCATAACAATAAGATATTTACACCATATCTTATGTTAAATTTTCCTAGAGACAGGCTTTTATGCCTGTATTAAGGTATCAATTACTGACTCGGAGAAGCCATGCTTTGATAACATCAAGCGTTCTGTCTCCAGGCAGTCCATCTCAGATTAGTTATATTTAGATGGTTGAAAAGACCCTGAGGTAGAGGGTCCTGTCTCAGAAGCAGAGACCGTGGTGGAAAGGATGACATGTCCACCAGATCTGCATACCAGGTCCTGCGTGGCCACGCAGGCGCTGTCAAAAGCACCAAAGCACTCTCCTGCTTGATCTTGTGCAAACCCCTCCGGAGGGAATTCCCACTCCCCCGGATGAAAAGTCTGACGACTTAGAAAATCTGCCTCCCAGTTCTCAACACCTGGGATATGGATAGCTGATAGACAAGAGTGAGTCTCTGTCCAGTGAATTATTTTAAGACTTCTAACATTGCTAGGGAACTTCTGTTCCCCCTTGATGGTTGATGTAAGCCAGTCGTGAATATCGCTCCCAGTTCCAGAATATTCATTAGAAGGAGGGTCTCCTCCTGAGTCCACTATCCCTGAGCCTTCAGGGAGTTCCAGACTGTATCCCAACCTAAAAGGCTGGCATCTGTTGTAACAATTGTCCCATCTGACCTGCGGAAGGTCATACCCTTGGACAGATGGACCCGAGATAGTCACCAGAGAAGAGAATCTCTGGTTTCTTGGTCCGGATTTAACAGGAGAACAAATCTGTGTAATCCCCGTTCCTCTGGCTGAGCATGCATAGTTGCAGTGGTCTGAAATGTAGGCGTGCAAACGGTACTATGTCCCTTGCCGCTACCATTAAGCCGATTACATTCATGTACTGAGCCACCAAAGGGCGCGGATGGAATTTAGAAACTTTGACAACCTGGACTCCGTCAGGTAAATTTTAATTTCTACAAAATCTATCAGAATCCCTAGGAGGGAAACCCTTGATATTGGGGATAGAGAACTCTTTCCTTGTTCACTTTCCACCCATGCGATCTCAGAAATGCCAGTACTACGTCCGTATGAGACTTGGCAACTTGGATGTTTGACGCCTGTATCAGGATGTCGTCTAAATAAGGGGCCACTTCTATGCCCCGCGGCCTAAGGACCGCCAAAGTGACCCCAGAACCTCCATAAAGATTCTAGGGGCTGTAGTTAACCCAAAGGAAAGAGCTACAAACTGGTAATGCCTGTCTAGAAAGGCAAACCTGAAAAACCGATGGTGATCTTTATGCATCGTAATGTGAGGATAAGCATCCTTCAAATCCATTGTAGTCCTCTATTGACTCTCCTGGATCATAGTTAAGATGGTACGAATAGTTTCCATCTTAAATGATAGAATTCTAAAGAATTTGTTTAAGATCTTTTAGATCCAAAATAGGTCTGAAGGTTTCCTTTCCTTGGGAACCACAAACCGATTTGAGGAAAACTGTGTCCCTGTTCCTCTATTGGAACTGAATGGGTCACGTACACAATGCAAGAATGTCTCTTTCTTTATCTGGTTTGCAGATAAATGTGAAAGGCAAAAACTCCCCTTTTTTGGGGGGGAAAGCTTTGAAATCCAGAAGATATCTCTGGGGTATAATTTCCAATGCCCAGGGATCCTGGGCATCTCTTGCCCACGCCTGGGCGAAGAATGAAGTCTGCCCCCTATAGGATCCGTTACCAGATAGGGGTCCGTTCCTCATGCTGTTTTAGAGGCAGCAGCAGGCTCCTTGACCTGCTTATCTTTGTTCCAGGTCCGGTTGTCTGCCTTAGAGGAAGTTGATGCCACACCTGCCTTGAATTTTCGAAAGGCACGAAAATTAGGCCTTTTTTGTCCCTTGATTTGGACCTGTCCTGAGGAAGGGCATGATCTTTTCCTCCAGTGATATAAGTAATAATCTCCTTCAAACTAGGCCTGAATAGGGTCTGCCCCTTGAAGGGAAGTTAAGTAGCTTATTTATTAAAGTCACGACAGCTGACCATGATATAAGCCATAGCGCTCTGCGCGCCAGTATAGTAAAAAAACAGAATTCTTAGCCGTTAGTCTAGTCAAAGGAACAAAGGCATCAGAAAACAAAGGAATTGGCTAGCTTAAGTGCTCTAAGCTTGTCAAATATATTCATCCAATGGAGCCTGTAAAGCCTCATCAAGAGACTCAAACCAGAACGCCGCAGCAGCAGTGACAGGAGCAATGCGTGCAAGGGGCTGCAGGATAAAACCTTGTTGAATAAACCTTTTTTATCCATTGGATCTAAAAAAGCACAACAGTCCTCGCCAGAGGTAGTGGTACGCTTAGCTAGAGTAGAAACTCTTCTCTCCACCTTAGGAACTGTCTGCCATAAGTCCCGTGTGGTGGCAACTATTAGAAAACATTCTTCTAAAAAATAGGAGGGGAAGAGAACGGCACACCTGGTCTATCCCATTCCTTATGAAAAATTTTAGTAAACCTCTTTAGGTATTGGAAAAACATAAGTACACACCGGCACTGCATATTATTTATCCAGTCTACACAATTTCTCTGGCACTGCGATTGTACACATTCATTCAGAGCAGCTAAAGCCTCCCTGAGCAACAAGTGGAGGTTCTCAAGCATAAAATTTTAAATGTAGAAATATCAGAATCAGGTTAAATCATCTTCCCTGAGTCACAAATATCACCCACAGACTAAGCATATTGTGAGGTAGTATCAGACATGGTTCTTAAAGCGTCTGTATGCTCTGTATCTACCCCCAGAGCTGTTTTGCTTTCCTTTAATTTCAGGTAGTCTGACTAATACTGCTGCCAGTGTATTATACACAACCTTTGCCATGTCTTGTAAAATAAACGCTATGGGCGCCATTGATATACTTGGCGCCATTTGAGCGTGAGTCCCTGGAGCGGGAGTCAAAGGGTCTGACACGTGGGGAGAGTTAGTCGGCATAACTTCCCCCTCGACAGAATCCTCTGGTAAAATAAACGCTATGGGTGCCCTTGATGTACTTGGCGCCATTTGAGCGTGAGTCCCTAAAGCGGGAGTCAAAGGGTCTGACACGTGGGGAGAGTTAGTCGGCATAACTTCCCCCTCGACAGAATCCTCTGGTGATAATGTTTTTAAAGACAAAAAATGATCTTTATTGTTTAACATGAAATCAGTACATCTGGTACACATTCTAAAATGGGGTTCCACCATGGCTTTAAACATAATAAACACAGAGCCTCCTCTATGTTAGACATGTTAGAACTAATAAAGAGACTAGTAAGCTTGGAAAACACTTTAAATCAAGTTAACAAGCAAATATAACAAACGTTACTGTGCCTTTAAGAGAAACAAATTTTGTCAAAATTTGAAAAACAGTGAAAAAAGGCAGTAAATCAAACGAAATTTTTACAGTACATGTAATAAGTTAACAGAGCATTGCACCCACTTGCAAATGGATGATTAACCCCTTAATGCAAAAAACAGATTAAAAAAAAAAACGACATTTTTTTAAACAGACACAACAAAACTGCCACAGCTGAGCTGTGGATTACCTTCCCTATAACTGTTTCTATGCAAAATTTAAGCCAGCCATGTGGAAAAATTAGGCCCCAATAAGTTTTATCACCAAACATATGTTAAAAAACGATTAAACATGCCAGCAAACGTTTTAAAACACATTCTTATAAGAGTATGTATGTCTATTAATAAGCCTGATCCAGTCGCTATCACTGCATTTAAGGCTTTACTTACATTACTTCGGTATCAGCAGTATTTTCTTAGTCAATTCCATTCCTTAGAAAAATATATTACTGCACATACCTTAGCATATATCTCTATCAATCAGCCTGGTACCAGTCGCTTTCACTGCATTTAAAGGCTGTACTTACATTACTTCGGTATCAGCAGTATTTTCTTAGTCAATTCCATTCCTTAGAAAAATATATTACTGCACATACCTTAGCATATATCTCTATCAATCAGCCTGGTACCAGTCGCTTTCACTGCATTTAAAGGCTGTACTTACATTACTTCGGTATCAGCAGTATTTTCTTAGTCAATTCCATTCCTTAGAAAAATATTTTACTGCACATACCTTATTTGCAGGAAAACCTGCACGCCATTCCCCCTCTGAAGTACCTTACTCCTCAGAATGTGTGAGAACAGCAACTGGATCTTAGTTACGTCTGCTAAGATCATAGAAAAAACGCAGGCAGATTCTTCTTCCAAATACTGCCTGAGATAAACAGCACACTCCGGTGCCATTTAAAAATAACAAACTTTTGATTGAAGAAATAAACTAAGTATAAAAAACCACAGACTCTCACAACCTCCTATCTATGTTGAGACTTGCAAGAGAATGACTGGGAATGGCAGTTAGGGGAGGAGCTATATAGCAGCTTTGCTGTGGGTGGACTCTTGCAGCTTCCTGTTGGGAAGGAGAATATATCCCATAAGTAATGGATGATCCGTGGACTGGATACACTTAACAAGAGAAATAGGCTTTCCTTAGATAGGATTCAAGTTTCCTATCTAAAGGATCTTAAAAGAAGTACTATATTCCATAGGAATAGTAGTAAGTTTAGCAAGAGTAGAAATAGTTCCATCAACTTTGGGGATCTTTTCCCAAAACTCTATAGAAATTGCTGGTAAAAGATACAATTGTTTAAACCTTGAAGGAATAAAAGGAGTACCTAGCTTATTCCATTCCTTAGAAATCATATCAGAAATAGCATCAGGAATAGGAAAAACCTCTGGAGTAACCACAGAAGGTTTAAAAACAGCATTTAAACGTTTACTAGTCTTAATGTCAAGAGGACTAGCTTCCTCAATATCCAAAGTAATTAACACTTCTTTTAACAAAGAACAAATATACTCTATTTTAAAAAAATAAGTAGATTTGTCAGTGTCAATATCTGAGGAGGGATCTTCTGAATCAGATAGATCCTCATCAGAGGAGGATAAATCATTATGTTGTCGGTCATTTGAAATTTCATCAACTTTGAGAAGTTTTAAAAGACCTTTTATGTTTATTAGAAGGCGGAAAAGCAGACAAAGCCTTCTGAACAGAATCAGTAACAAATTCTTTAAAATTCATAGATATATCATGTACATTAGAAGTTGAAGGAACTGCAACTGGCAATGTACTATTACTGATGGATACATTCTCTGCATGTAAAAGTTTATCATGACAACTATTACAAATGACATTCGGAGATATAATTTCCACAATCTTACAACAAATGCACTTAGCTTTGGTAGAACCGATGCCAGGCAGCGAAGTTCCAACAGATACTTCTGAGGCAGGATCAGATTGAGACATCTTGCAAAATGTAAAAGAAAAAAACATAAAGCAAAATTATCAAATTTCCTTATATGACAGTTTCAGGAATGGGAAAAATGCAAACAGCATAGCCCTCTGACATAGAAAAAGGCAAGAGGCAAACAGCAATGGGGTATAAAACTAATGAAAAATTTGGCGCCAACAATATCCGGAAATGACACACTTGCGTCACTGACGCAACCGTGTATAAGGCTTCTGCGTCAACTAAGATGCAGCAAAAAATTCTCGCGCCAAGAATGACGCAATAAAGTTTAGCATTTGGCGCACCCACAGGCCTAATGCTGCCCGCAATTTGTAAGAAAAAAGTAGTCAACTGAAAAAAAAAAAGACTAAACCCCAGGTAAGAAAAAATATTTCTTAATATGTTTAATTCCCAAATATGAAACTGACAATCTGCACAAGGAAATACATGAACCTGACTCATGGCAAATATAAGTACAATACATATATTTAGAACTTTATATAAATGCATAAAGTGCCAGACCATAGCTGGGGTGTCTTAAGTAATAAAAAACATACTTACCAAAAAAGACACCCATCCACATATAGCAGATAGCCAAACCAGTACTGAAACAGTTATCAGTAGAGGTAATGGTATATGAGAGTATATCGTCGATCTGAAAAGGGAGGTAGGAGATTAATCTCTACGACCGATAACAGAGAACATATGAAATAGACCCCCGTTAGGGAAATCATTGCATTCAATAGGTGATACTCTTCACGTCCCTCTGACATTCGCTGTACTCAGAGGAATCGGGATTCAAAAAAGCTGAGAAGCGCATATCAACGTAGAAATCTTAGCACAAACTTACTTCACCACCTCCATAGGAGGCAAAGTTTGTAAAACTGAATTGTGGGTGTGGTGAGGGGTGTATTTATAGGCATTTTGAGGTTTGGGAAACTTTGCCCCTCCTGGTAGGATTGTATATCCCATACGTCACTAGCTCATGGACTCTTGCCAATTACATGAAAGAAATCAGCACAATGTTATTTAACCCCTTAATGACCACAGCACTTTTCCATTTTCTGTCCGTTTGGGACCAAGGCTATTTTTACATATTTCTGCGGTGTTTGTATTTAGCTGTAATTTTCCTCTTACTCATTTACTGTACCCACACATATTATATACCGTTTTTCTCGCCATTAAATGGACTTTCTAAAGATACCATTATTTTCATCATATCTTATAATTTACTATAAAAAATTTTTTATAAAATATGGAGGAAAAAATGGAAAAAAAAACACTTTTTTTAACTTAGACCCCCAAAATCTGTTACATATCTACAACCACCAAAAAACACCCATGCTAAATAGTTTCTAAATTTTGTCCTGAGTTTAGAAATACCCAATGTTTACATCTTCTTTGCAAGTTATAGGGCCATAAATACAAATAGCACTTTGCTATTTTCAAACCACTTTTTTTCAAAATTAGCGCTAGTTACATTGGAACACTGATATCTGTCAGGAATCCCTGAATATACATATATTTTTTTTTAGAAGACATCCCAAAGAATTGATTTAGGCCCATTTTGGTATATTTCATGCCACCATTTCACCACCAAATGCGATCAAATAAAAAAAAAATTGTTCACTTTTTCACAAATTTTTTCACAAACTTTAGGTTTCTCACTGAAATTATTTACAAGCAGCTTGTGCAATTATGGCATAATTGGTTGTAAATTTTCCTCTGGGATCCCCTTTGTTCAGAAATAGCAGACATATATGGCTTTGGAGTTGCTTTTTGGTAATAAGAAGGCCGCTAAATGCCACTGCGCACCATACGTGTAGGGCTGCAACTAACGATTATTTTCATAATAGATTAATCGGCCGATTATTTTTTCGATTAATCGGATAAAAAAATAACTAAATATTTTTTTTCCTATATTTAAAATAAAATTCACATACTGAGTGTTACAAATATAAACTTCCACTAAAACTTTACATTAACACAACTGTTGGTCCAATTTTTTAAGCAGCAGAACACATTTTTATAATTAAGTAAAACAATACCAAAACTGCTTGAAAAGAGGTAGAACTAGTAAGAGATAAACTATCACTGTTTAGAACATTCTGTTATTCAGTCTTTCAGAAACTTTGCATTGAAATGCAAAAATGTCAACATGACCACATGCTCCTGGCTGAGTCCGGCTCTCTTTTTTGCAAACTATTTTGCCGGCAGCAGAGAAGAGGCGCTCAGATTGTGTTGAGGTGCCTGAGATGCATAAGTATGGTTTTGCCAATTTCACCAAGGTGGGCTATTTATCTTTGTTAGTTCTCCACCAATGAAAGGGGCCTCTCAACAAAGTAAGCCTGGACTTCATTTTAACATAAAAATATCTTGAATATCTGAATGCAGTGATAAATAACCATCTATAAGGTTAGGGGGGGAAATATCTAGTGCACTCTCAAAATAACAGATATATATATACTTACAGATGTTGAATTTGGTACATATTCCAATTAATAAAAAAAAATTAAAAGACAATGCAAAAGGGCTAATGACTATATCAGTAACAGGACACATCCTTACACATTTATCTATATAGAGTACATATATCCGCAATTGCAAGCTATCAATTCATATAACAAATGCCATCAATCTAGGGCTAGGTGTAAATAAGCTCGGCACTATATCATGCAAAGCACAGTCCCAAATCACCTGACTTTATATAAACGATCCAAATTATGACTCTTATTTTAATTCTGGTTTGCACATAAGACAGGAGTAGTTGTAAACTTAAAAAACATAATTTATGTAAGAACTTACCTGATAAATTTCTTTCATATTGGCAAGAGTCCATGAGCTAGTGACATATGGGATATACAAACCTACCAGGAGGGGCAAAGTTTCCCAAACCTCAAAATGCCTATAAATACACCCCTCACCACACCCACAATTCAGTTTAACGAATAGCCAAGCAGTGAGGTGATAAAGGAGTAGAAAGCATCAACAAAGGAAATTTGGAAATAATTGTGCTTTATACAAAAAAATCATAACCACCATAAAAAAGGGTGGGCCTCATGGACTCTTGCCAATATGAAAGAAATGAATTTATCAGGTAAGTTCTTACATAAATTATGTTTTCTTTCATGTAATTGGCAAGAGTCCATGAGCTAGTGACATATGGGATATCAATACCCAAGATGTGGAGTCTTCCACTCAAGAGTCACTAGAGACGGAGGGACTAAAACAAAAACAGCCATATTCCACTGAGAAAATAATCCACAACCCAAAAATAAGTTTATTTTCACTTTTGAAAGAAAAAAAAAAAAAACTTAAATCAAAAAGCAGAAGAATCAAACTGAAACAGCTGCCTGAAGAACTTATCTACCAAAAACTGCTTCTGAAGAAGCAAATACATCAAAATGGTAGAATTTAGTAAATGTATGCAAAGAGGACCAAGTGGCTGCTTTGCAAATCTGATCAACTGAAGCTTCATTCTTAAAAGCCCATGAAGTAGAGACTGATCTAGTAGAATGAGCTGTAATTCTCTGAGGCGGGGTTTGACCCGACTCCAAATAAGCTTGATGAATCAAAAGTTTCAACCAAGAAGCCAAGGAAACAGCAGAAGCTTTCTGACCTTTCCTAGGACCAGAAAATAAAACAAATAGACTAGAAGTCTTCGTGAAATTTTTAGTAGCTTCCCCATAATATTTCAAAGCTCTTACCACATCCAAAGAATGTAAGGATCTCTCCAAAGAATTCTTAGGATTAGGACATAAAGAAGGGACAACAATTTCTCTACTAATGTTGTTAGAATTCACAACCTTAGGTAAAAATTGAAAAGAAGTCCGCAAAACTGCCTTATCCTGATGAAAAATCAGAAAAGGAGACTCACAAGAAAGAGCAGATAGCTCAGAAACTCTTCTAGCAGAAGATATAGCCAAAAGGAACAACACTTTCCAAGAAAGTAGTTTAATGTCCAAAGAATGCATAGGTTCAAAAGGAGGAGCCTGTAAAGCCCTCAGAACCAAATTAAGACTCCAAGGAGGAGAAATTGACTTAATGACAGGCTTAATACGAACTAAAGCCTGTACAAAACAGTGTATATCAGGAAGTATAGCAATTTTTCTGTGAAATAAAACAGAAAGAGCGGAGATTTGTCCTTTCAAGGAACTTGCAGATAAACCCTTATCCAGACCATCCTGAAGAAACTGCAAAATTCTAGGAATTCTAAAAGAATGCCAGGAGAATTTATGAGAAGAACACCATGAAATGTAAGCCTTCCAAACTCTATAATAAATCTTCCTAGAGACAGATTTACGAGCTTGTAACATAGTATTAATCACTGAATCAGAGAAACCTCTGACTTAGAACTAAGCATTCAATTTCCATACCTTCAAATTTAATGATTTGAGATCCTGATGGAAAAACGGACCTTGAGATAGTAGGTCCGGCCGTAACGGAAGTGGCCAAGGCGGGCAACTGGACATCCGAACCAGATCCACATACCAAAACCTGTGTGGCCATGCTGGAGCCACCAGCAATACAAAAGACTGTTCCATGATGATTTTGGAAATTACTCTTGGAAGAAGAACTAGAGGCAGGAAGATGTAAGCAGGTTGATAACACCAAGGAAGTGTCAGCGCATCCACTGCTTCCGCCTGAACATCCCTGGACAGGTATCTGGGAAGTTTCTTGTTTAGATGAGAGGCCATGAGATCTATCTTTGGAAGCCCCCACATCTGAACAATCTGACAAAACACATCTGGATGGAGAGACCACTCCCCTGGATGTTAAGTCTGGCGGCTGAGATAATCCGCCTCCCAATTGTCTACACCTGGTATATGCATCGCAGAGATTAGACAGGAGCTGGATTCCGCCCAAGCAAGTATCCGAGATACTTCTTTCATAGCTTGGGGACTGTGAATCCCACCCTGATGATTGACATAAGCCACAGTTGTGATATTGTCTGTCTGAAAACAAATGAACGGTTCTCTCTTTAGTAGAGGCCAGAACTGAAGAGCCCTGAGAATTGCACGGAGTTCTAAAATATTTATTGGTAACCTCGCCTCTCGAGATTTCCAAACCCCTTGTGCTGTCAGAGACCCCCAAACGGCTCCCCAACCTGAAAGACTCGCATCTGTTGTGATCACAGTCCAGGTTGGGCGAACAAAAGAAGCCCCTTGAACCAAACGATGGTGATCTATCCACCATGTCAGAGAGTGTCGTACATTGGGATTCAAGGATATTAATTGTGATATATTTGTATAATCCCTGCACCATTGATTCAGCATACAAAGCTGTAGAGGTCTCATGTGAAAACGAGCAAAAGGGATTGCGTCCGATGCTGCAGTCATGAGACCTAAAACTTCCATGCACATAGCCACTGAAGGGAATGACTGAGACTGAAGGTGCCGGCAGGCTGCAACCAATTTTAAACGTCTCTTGTCTGTTAGAGACAGAGTCATGGACACTGAATCTATCTGGAAACCTAAAAAGGTGACCCTTGTCTGAGGAATCAAGAAACTTTTTGGTAAATTGATCCTCCAACCATGTTTCCGAAGAAACAATACTAGTTGATTTGTGTGAGATCCTGCAGTATGTAAAGACTGAGCTAGTACCAAGATATCGTCCAAATAAGGAAACACCGCAATACCCTGTTCTCCGATTACAGATAGTAGGGCACCCAGAACCTTTGAAAAGATTCTTGGAGCTGTTGCTAGGCCAAATGGAAGAGCAACAAATTGGTAATGCTTGTCTAGAAAAGAGAATCTCAGAAACTGATAGTGTTCTGGATGAATCGGAATATGAAGGTATGCATCCTGCAAGTCTATTGTGGACATATAATGTCCTTGCTGAACAAAAGGCAGAATAGTCCTTATAGACACCATCTTGAAAGTTGGTACTCTTACATAACGATTCAAAATTTTCAGATCCAGAACTGGTCTGAACAAATTTTCTCTCTTTGGTACAATGAATAGGTTTGAATAAAACCCCAAACCTTGTTCCTGAAGAGGAACTGGCATGATTACCCCTGAAGACTCCAGGTCTGAAACACACTTCAGAAAAGCCTGAGCTTTTACAGGAATGTGTGAGAGAAAAAAAATCTTCTCACAGGAGGTCTTACTTTGAATCCTATTCGATACCCTTGAGAGACAATGCTCTGAAACCAATGATTTTGGACAGATTTTATCCAAAAATCCTTGAAAAACCTTAATCTGCCCCCTACCAGCTGAGCTGGAATGAGGGCCGCACCTTCATGCGGACTTAGGGGAAGACTTTGATTTCTTAAATGGCTTGGATTTATTCCAATTTGAGGAAGGCTTCCAACTGGAAGCAGATTCCTTGGGAGGAGGATTGAGTTTTTGTTCCTTATTCTGACAAAAGGAACGAAAACTGTTAGAAGCCTTAGGTTTTTTATCCTGAGGCAAAAAAACTCCTTTTCCTCCAGTGATAGTTGAAATAATAGAATCCAACTGAGAACCAAATAAATTATTACCTTGGAAAGAAAGATAGTAATCTAGATTTAGATGTCATATCAGCATTCCAAGATTTAAGCCACAAAGCTCTTCTAGCTAATACAGCTAAAGACATGGATCTAACATCAATTTTGATATCAAAAATGGCATCACAAATAAAATGATTAGCATGTTGCAGTAAGCGAACAATGCTAGATATGTCAGAATCCAATTCATGTTGCGCTAAATTTTCCAACCAGAAAGTTGATGCAGCCGCAACATCACCCAAAGAAATAGCAGGTCTGAGAAGATGACCTGAATATAAATAGGCCTTCCTTAGATAAGATTCAAGCTTCCTATCTAAAGGATCCTTAAAGGAAGTGCTATCTTCCATAGGAATAGTGGTACGTTTAGCAAGAGTAGAAATAGCCCCATCAACTTTGGGGATCTTTTCCCAAAACTCTATAGATTTTGCTGGTAAAGGATACAACCTCTTAAACCCTGAAGAAGGAACAAAGGAAGTACCTGGCTTATTCCATTCCCTAGAAATCATATCAGAAATAGCCTCAGGAATGGGAAAAACACCTGGGGAAACCACAGGAGGTTTAAAAACAGCATTTAAACGTTTATTAGACTGAACGTCAATAGGACTGGTTACCTCAATAACCAAAGTAATTAACACTTCTTTTAATAAAGAACGCATATACTCTATTTTAAATAAATAAGTAGATTTGTCAGTGTCAATATCTGAGGAAGGATCTTCTGTTTCAGATAGATCCTCAGCAGAAGAGGATGAATTATGTTGTTGGTCATTTGAAATTTCATCAGCTAAATGAGAAGTTTTAAAAGACCTTTTACGTTTATTAGAAGGTGGAAATGCAGACAAAGCCCTCAAAATAGATTCAGAAACAAATTCTTTAAAATTTACAGGTATATCATGCACATTAGAAGTTGAAGGAACTGCAACTGGCAATGTACTATTACTGATAGAAACACTATCTGCATGTAAAAGTTTATTATGACAACTATTACAAATGACATTCGGTGGAATAATTTCTACAATTTTGCAACAAATGCACTTAGCTTTGGTAGAACCGATGTCAGGCAGCAATGTTCCAGCAGAAACTTCAGAGTCAGGATCGGATTGGGACATCTTGCTCAATGTAAAAGAAAAAATAACATATAAAGCAAAATAATCTATTTCCTTAAATGACAGTTTCAGGAATGGGAAAAAATGCAAAAGCATAGGCCTTTTGATAGAGAAGAAAGCAGGAGGCAAACATAAATGGGGTATTGAAAATGAAAAAAATTTGGCGCCAAGTATGACGCACAACGCAACGTAAACTGTTTTGGCGCCAAAAATTACCGGAAATGACACACTTGCGTCACTAATGACGCTGCTGTGTGAAAGGTCTCGACGTCACGTATGACGCCGGAAATGACGAAGTTGCGTCAAAAACGTAATTTCCAGCGCCAAAAAAGTTTGCGCCAAAAATGACGCAATAAAGTCTAACATTTGACGCACCCGCGGGCCTAATACCCGCAAATGCAAAAGTAGTCAAAATTAAAAAAGACTAAACCCCAGGTAAGAAACTAATTTCTTAAAGTGTTTATATTCCCAAATATGAAACTGACAGTCTGCAGAAGGAAATACATGAACCTGACTCATGGCAAATATAAGTAAAATACATATATTTAGAACTTTATATAATTTGCATAAAGTGCCAAACCATAGCTGAGAGTATCTTAAGTAATAAAAACATACTTACCAAAAGACACCCATCCACATATAGCAGATAGCCAAACCAGTACTAAAACATTTCTTTAGTAGAGGTAATGGTAAATTTGAGAGTATATCGTCGATCTGAAAAGGGAGGTAGGAGATGAATCTCTACGACCGATAACAGAGAACCCATGAAAAAGACCCCCGTTAGGGAAATCAACGTATTCAATAGGTGATACTCCCTTCACGTCCCTCTGACATTCGCTGTACTCAGAGGAATCGGGCTTCAACAATGCTGAGAAGCGCATATCAACGTAGAAATCTTAGCACAAACTTACTTCACCACCTCCAACGATTATGAGATTTGTTAACAACTATTTTCATAATCGATTATTATCGATTATGCCGATTAGTTGTTGTAGCTCTACACACGTGTATTATGCCCAGCAGTGGAGTTAATCAGGGAGCATGTAGGGAGCTTTTTGGGGTACTTTTAGCTGTAGTGTAGTGGACAACCCCAAGATTTGACCTAGGCCCATTTTGGTATATTTCATGCCACCATTTCACAGCCAAATGCGATCAAATAAAAAAAAAACTAAATTTATGCTTACCTGATAAATTTCTCTCTCTTGTGTTGTATCCAGTCCACGGGTTCATCCATTACTTGTGGGATATTCTCCTTCCCAACAGGAAGTTGCAAGAGGACACCCACAGCAGAGCTGTCTATATAGCTCCTCCCCTAACTGCCACCCCCAGTCAATCGACCGAAGACAAGCAAGAAAAAGGAGAAACTATAGGGTGCAGTGGTGACTGTAGTTTAAAAATAAAAAAACACCTGCCTTAAAGTGACAGGGCGGGCCGTGGACTGGATACACCACAAGAGAAAGAAATTTATCAGGTAAGCATAAATTTTGTTTTCTCTTGTAAGGTGTATCCAGTCCACGGGTTCATCCATTACTTGTGGGATACCAATACCAAAGCTTTAGGACACGGATGAAGGGAGGGACAAGGCAGGAACTTAAACGGAAGGCATCACTGCCTGCAAGACCTTTTTCCCAAAAATAGCCTCCGAGGAAGCAAAAAGTATCAAATTTGTAGAATTTAGAAAAGGTATGAAGCGAAGACCAAGTTGCCGCTTTACAAATCTGTTCAACAGAGGCCTCATTTTTAAAAGCCCATGTGGAAGCTACCGCTCTAGTGGAATGAGCTGTAATTCTTTCAGGAGGCTGCTGGCCAGCAGTCTCATAACCTAAACGGATTATGCTTCTCAGCCAAAAAGAAAGAGAAGATGCCGAAGCCTTTTGGCCTCTCCTCTGTCCAGAGTAGACAACAAACAATGCAGATGTTTGACAAAAATCCTTAGTAGCTTGTAAATAAAACTTTAAAGCACGAACCACGTCAAGGTTGTGTAATAGGGGAATCGCACTGTAAGGCAGATAACTCTGAAACTCTTCGAGCCGAAGAGATAGCTACCAAAAACACAACTTTCCAAGATAAAAGCATGATATCTATGGAATGCAGAGGTTCAAACGGAACCCCTTGAAGAACTTTAAGAACTAAATTTAAACTCCATGACGGAGCAACAGGTTTAAACACAGGCTTGATTCTAACTAAAGCCTGACAAAACGCCTGAACGTCTGGAACATCTGCCAGACGCTTGTGCAGAAGAATAGACAGAGCAGAAATCTGTCCCTTTAAGGAACTAGCTGACAATCCCTTCTCCAATCCTTCCTGGAGAAAGGATAATATCCTGGGAATCCTGACTTTACTCCATGAGTAACCCTTGGATTCACATCAATGAAGATATTTACACCATATCTTATGATAGATTTCCCTGGTGACAGGCTTTCGAGCCTGAATTAAGGTATCAATGACCGATTCGGAGAAACCACGTTTTTGATTGGCGTTCAATCTCCAAGCAGTCAGCTGCAGAGAAATTAGATTTGGATGTTTGAATGGACCTTGGAGTAGAAGGTCCTGCCTCAGCGGCAGAGTCCAAGGTGGAAGGGATGACATGTCCATCAGATCTGCATACCAAGTCCTGCGTGGCCACGCAGGTGCTATCAAAATCACCGAAGCTCTCTCCTGCTTGATCTTGGCAATCAGACGAGGGAGGAGAGGAAATGGTGGGAACACATAAGCCAGGCTGAAGGACCAGGGCACTGCAAGAGCATCTATCAGCGCTGCCTGGGGATCCCTTGACCTCGACCCATAACAGGGAAGCTTGGCGTTCTGACGAGACGCCATCAGATCCACTTCTGGTTTGCCCCATAGTTGAATCAGCTGGGCAAATACCTCCGGATGGAGCTCCCACTCCCCCGGATGAAAAGTCTGCCGACTTAGAAAATCCGCCTCCCAGTTCTCTACTCCTGGGATATGGATAGCTGAGAGATGGCAAGAGTGAACCTCTGCCCATAGAATTATCTTTGAAACCTCCAACATTGCCAGGGGGCTTCTTGTCCCCCCCTGATGGTTGATATAGGCTACAGTCGTGATATTGTCCGACTGAAATCTGATGAACCTGACCACAGCTAGTTGAGGCCAAGCCTGAAGAGCATTGAATATCGCTCTCAGCCCACGAACCCTGAGCCTTCAGGGAGTTCCAGACTGCGCACCAGCCTAGAAGGCTGGCATCTGTCGTGATTATAGTCCACTCTGGCCTGCGGAAACTCATTCCCCTGGACAGATGGACCCATGAAAACCACCAGAGAAGAGAATCCCTGGTCTCTTGATCCAGATTTAGCAGAGGGGACAAATCTGTGTAATCCCCATTCCACTGATTGAGCATGCAAAGTTGCAGTGGTCTGAGATGTAGGCAGGCAAACGGAACTATGTCCATTGCCGCTACCATTAGGCCGATTACTTCCATACACTGAGCCACTGACGGCCGAGAAGTGGAATGAAGAACACGGCAGGAAGTTAGAAGCTTTGATAACCTGACCTCTGTCAGAAAAAAATTAAGTTCTACTGAATCTATCAGTGTTCCTAGGAAGGAAACTCTTGTGAGAGGGGAGAGAGAACTCTTTTCTTCGTTCACCTTCCACCCATGAGACCTCAGAAAGGCCAGAACAATGTCCGTATGGGATCAGAATGTCGTCTAGGTAAGGAGCCACAGCTATGCCCGCCAGTAGGGACCCTAGAACCTTCGTAAAGATTCTTGGTGCCGTGGCTAACCCGAAGGGAAGAGTCACAAACTGGTAATGCCTATCTAAGAAGGCGAACCTGAGGAACTGATGATGATCTCTGTGAATCGGAATGTGGAGATAAGCATCCTTCAAGTCCACGGTAGTCATATATTGACCCTCCTGGATCATAGGGAGGATGGTTCGGATAGTCTCCATCTTGAAGGATGGGACCCTGAGAAATTTGTTTAGGATCTTGAGATCCAAGATTGGTCTGAAAGTTCCCTCTTTTTTGGGAACTATAAACAGATTTGAATAGAAGCCCTGCCCCTGTTCCTCCCTTGGAACTGGGTGGATCACTCCCATAACCAGCAGGTCTTGAACATAACGTAAGAATGCCTCTCTCTTTATCTGGTTTACAGATAATTGAGAGAGATGAAATCTCCCCTTTGGAGATGAAGCTTTGAAGTCCAGAAGATATCCCTGGGAAACCATCTCTAATGCCCAGGGATCCTGGACGTCTCTTGCCCAAGCCTGGGCGAAGAGAGAGAGAGAGAGAGAGAGAGAGAGAGAGAGAGAGTCTGCTCCCCACTAGATCCGGTCCCGGATCGGAGGCTACCCCTTCATGCTGTCTTAGAGGCAGCCGCAGGTTTCTTGGCCTGCTTCTCCTTGTTCCAAGCCTGGTTAGGTCTCCAGACTGGTTTGGACTGGGCAAAATTTCCCTCTTGTTTTGCATTAGAGGAAACTGAAGCTGCGCCCCTCTTGAAGTTTCGAAAGGAACGAAAATTATTCTGTTTGGTCCTTAACTTATTGGACCTATCCTGAGGAATGGAGTGACCTTTTCCTCCAGTAATATCAGAAATGATCTCCTTCGACCGGGCCCGAATAGGGTCTGTCCCTTGAAGGGGATGTTAAGAAGCTTAGACTTTGAAGTAACGTCTGCTGACCAGGACTTAATCCATAGCGCCCTACTCGCCAAAATGGCAAAACCTGAATTCTTAGCCGTTAGCTTGGCTAAATGAAAAATGGCATCAGAAATAAAGGAGTTAGCCAACTTAAGAGCTTTAATCCTGTCTAGAATATCGTCTAACGGGGTCTCCACCTGTAGAGCCTCCTCTAGAGACTCGAACCAAAAAGCCGCAGCAGCAGTAACTGGGGCAATGCATGCAAGAGGCTGGAGAATAAAACCTTGATGTATAAAAATTTTCTTAAGGAGACCCTCCAATTTTTTTATCCATAGGATCTAGGAAAGCACAACTGTCCTCGATGGGGATAGTTGTACGCTTAGCTAGGGTGGAGACTGCTCCCTCCACCTTAGGAACCGTCTGCCACGAGTCCCGTATGGTGGCATCTATGGGAAACATCTTTTTAAAAGCAGGAGGGGGAGAGAACGGCACACCTGGTCTATCCCATTCCTTAGTAATAATTTCCGAAAACCTCTTAGGGACTGGAAAAAACATTGGTGTAAACAGGTACTGCAAAGTATTTGTCCATTTTACACAATTTCTCTGGAACCAAAATGGGGTCACAGTCATCCAGAGTCGCTAAAACCTCCCTAAGCAATAAGCGGAGGTGTTCAAGCTTAAATTTAAACGCTGTCATCTCAGAATCAGACTGAAGTAACGCCTTCCCTGAGTCTGAAATGTCACCCACAGATAGAAAGAAGCTCACCTGCCTCGGCTTCTGAGCATTGTGAGGGTATATCGGACACAGGCAATAAAGCGTCAGAAAGCTCCGTATTAATTCTAGCCCCAGAGCTGTCTCGCTTTCCTTGTAGCCCTGGCAGTTTGGAGAATATCTCTGTGAGGGTAGCATTCATAACTGCCGCCATGTCCTGTAAGGTAAAAGAATTAGACGCGCTAGATGTACTTGGCGTCACTTGAGCGGGAGTTATAGGTTCTGACACATGGGGAGAGTTAGATGGCATAATCTCCCTCTTTTCAGTCAGAGAATCCCCTGGAGATAAATCTTTAAGCGCCATAATATGGTCTTTATAGTTTATAGAAATTTCAGTACATTTGGTACATATTCTAAGAGGGGGTTCCACAATGGCTTCCAAACATATTGAACAAGGAGTTTCCTCTATGTCAGACATGTTTAACAGACTAGTAAAGAGACAAGCAAGCTTGGAAAACACTTTAATAAAGGTGAAACAGCAATTAAACAAAAACGTTACTGTGTCTTTAAGAGAAAAAAAACTAGCACTTAAACTGCAAAACAGTGAAAAAATACAGTAAAATCTCTGAAATTTTTACAGTGTGAATAAGGGACTAAAGCAGCATTGCACCCACTTGCAAATGGATGATTAACCCCTTAGGCCCCAAACCGGATTGAAAAACGTTAAAAATCAATTGAGCACCATGCAACAGCTCTGCCGAGGCTCCTACCTGCCCCTAAATACGATTTTGTGCAGAAATAACCCCTTTGAAATGGTTCTCAGATGCCAGAGGACTGTTCTAGGGAAGCTGGATGTCTCAGTCTGTATTAAAACTGCGCAGTTAGAGCGCTAAAATAGGCCCCTCTCACCATGTGCTGGATGTCAGAGGGGCCTTAAGAAAATACTCCTAGGAGTATCTGACTAGCCATGTGGAAACTAGGCCCCAAATAAAGACTTCTCCCTCAGAGAAAAAACGTCCTATTTATTAAATCATGTAAACGTTTTGTCACTAAGCAATATGAATATTAACATGAGTATTACCCTGTTATGTAAGCATGATCCCAGTCGCTGTTAAATCACTGCATCAGGCTTACCTCAAATACACAAGGCTCTGTCAGCATTTTCTAGAACTTATTCCTCTCTCTAGAAATAAAAATACTGAACATACCTCAAAGCAGGTAATCTGCAGGCCGTTCCCCCAACTGAAGTTTTCCCATATTCATCAGTTATGTGTGAGAACAGCAATGGACCTTAGTTACAAACCGCTAAGATCATCTAATCTCCAGGCAGAATTCTTCTTCTAATTTCTGCCTGAGAGAAAAACAGTACAACGCTGGTACCGTTTAAAAATAACAAACTCTTGATTGAATGTAAAAACTACACTAAGTCACCACATATCTCTTGATACTTCCTTTCTTGTCGAGAGTTGCAAGAGAATGACTGGGGGTGGCAGTTAGGGGAGGAGCTATATAGACAGCTCTGCTGTGGGTGTCCTCTTGCTACTTCCTGTTGGGAAGGAGAATATCCCACAAGTAATGGATGAACCCGTGGACTGGATACACCTTACAAGAGAAAAAAAACAAAAATTAAAAAAAAAAACTTTACATTTTTCCAAATTTTAGGTTTCTCACTGAAATCATTTACAAACATTTTGTGCAATTATGGCACAAATGGTTGTAAATGTTACTCTGGGATCCCCTTTGTTCAGAAATAGCAGACATATATGGCTTTGGCGTTGCTTTTTGGTAATTAGAAGGCCGCTAAATGCCGCTGCGCACCACACGTGTATTATGCTCAGCAGTGCAGGGGTTAATTAGGGAGCTTGTAGGGTTAATTTTAGCTTTAGTGTAGTGTAGTAGACAACCCCAAGTATTGATCTAGGCCCTTTTTGGTATATTTCATGCCACCATTTCACCACCAAATGCGATCAAATTTAAAAAAAAAGTCAACTTTTTCACAAACTTTAGGTTTCTCACCTAAATTATTTACAAACAGCTTGTGCAATTATGGCACAAATGGTTGCAAATGCTTCTCTGGGAACCCCTTTGTTCAGAAATAGCAGACATATATGGCTTTGGTGTTGCTTTTTGGTAATTAGAAGGCTGCTAAATGCCACTGTGCACAACACGTGAATTATGCCCAGCAGTGTAGGGGTTAATTAGGTAGCTTGCAGGGTTAAGTTTAGCTTTAGTGTAGAGATCAGCTCCCCACCTCACACATCAGACCCCCTGATCCCTCCCAAAGAGCTCTCTTCCCTCCCCCCACCCCACAATTGTCCCTGCCATCTTAAGTACTGGCAGAAAGTCTGCCAGTACTAAAAAAACATAATTTATGCTTACCTGATAAATTTATTTCTCTTGTGGTGTATCCAGTCCACAGATCATCCATTACTTGTGGGATATTCTCCTTCCCAATAGGAAGTTGCAAGAGGATCACCCACAGCAGAGCTGCTATATAGCTCCTCCCCTAACTAAAATAGCCTCCTAAGAAGCAAAAGTATCAAATTTGTAAAATTTTGAAAAAGGTATGAAGCGAAGACCAAGTCGCCGCTTTGCAAATCTGTTCAACAGAAGCCTCATTTTTAAAGGCCCAGGTGGAAGCCACAGCTCTAGTAGAATGAGCTGTAATCCTTTCAGGGGGCTGCTGTCCAGCAGTCTCATAGGCTAAGCGTATTACGCTCCGAAGCCAAAAAGAAAGAGGTTGCCGAAGCCTTTTGACCTCTCCTCTGTCCAAAGTAAACAACAAACAGGGAAGATGTTTGACGAAAATCTTTAGTCGCTTGTAAGTAAAACTTTAAAGCACGGACTACGTCCAAATTATGTAAAAGACGTTCCTTCTTTGAAGAAGGATTAGGACACAATGATGGAACAACAATCTCTTGATTGATATTCTTGTTGGAAACTACCTTAGGTAAAAACCCAGGTTTTTAACGCAGAACTACTTTATCTGTATGGAAAATCAGATAAGGAGAATCACATTGTAAAGCTGATAACTCAGACTCTACGAGCCGAGGAAATAGCCATCAAAAACAGAACTTTCCAAGATAAAAGTTTGATATCAATGGAATGAAGGGGTTCAAACGGAACTCCTTGAAGAACCTTAAGAACCAAGTTTAAGCTCCATGGAGGAGCAACAGGTTTAAACACAGGCTTAATTCTAACCAAAGCCTGACAAAATGCCTGGACGTCTGGAACCTCTGCCAGACGCTTGTGCAAAAGGATAGACAGAGCAGAAATCTGTCCCTTTAAAGAACTAGCTGATAATTCTTTATCCAAACCCTCTTGGAGAAAGGACAATATCCTAGGAATCCTAACCTTACTCCATGAGTAATTCTTGGATTCACACCAATGAAGATATTTGCGTCATATCTTATGGTAGATTTTCCTGGTTACAGGCTTTCGTGCCTGTATTAAGGTATCAATGACTGACTAGGAGAAGCCACGCCTTGATAAAATCAAGCGTTCAATCTCCAGGCAGTCAGTCTCAGAGAAATTAGATTTGGATGATTGAAAGGACCTTGTAGTAGAAGGTCTTGTCTCAGAGGCAGAGGCCAAGGTGGAAAAGATGACATGTCCACCAGGTCTGCATACCAGGTCCTGCGTGGCCACGCAGGCGCGATCAAGATCACCGATGCTCTCTCCTGTTTGATTTTGGCAATTAGTCGAGGGAGCAGAGGAAACGGTGGAAACACATAAGCCAGGTTGAAGAACCACGGTGCTGCTAGAGCATCTATCAGCGTCGCTTCTGGGTCCCTGGACCTGGATCCGTAACAAGGAAGCTTGGCGTTCTGGCGAGATGCCATGAGATCCAATTCTGGTGTGCCCCAACGATGAACCAATTGAGCAAACACCTCCGGATGGAGTTCCCACTCCCCCGGATGAAAAGTCTGACGACTTAGAAAATCCGCCTCCCAGTTCTCTACACCTGGGATATGGATCGCTGATAGATGGCAAGAGTGAGTCTCTGCCCAGCGAATTATCTTGGAGACTTCTAACATCGCCAGGGAGCTCCTGGTCCCCCCTTGATGGTCGATGTAAGCCACAGTCGTGATGTTGTCCGACTGAAATCTGATGAACCTCAGTGTTGCTAACTGAGGCCAAGCTAGAAGAGCATTGAATATTGCTCTTAACTCCAGAATATTTATTGGGAGGAGTTTCTCCTCCCGAGTCCACAATCCCTGAGCCTTCAGGGAATTCCAGACTGCACCCCAACCTAGAAGGCTGGCATCTGTTGTTACAATTGTCCAATCTGGCCTGCGAAAGGTCATACCTTTGGACAGATGGACCCGAGATAGCCACCAGAGAAGAGAATCTCTGGTCTCTTGATCCAGATTTAGCAGAGGGGACAAATCTGTGTAATCCCCATTCCACTGACTGAGCATGCATAATTGCAGCGGTCTGAGATGTAGGCGCGCAAATGGCACTATATCCATCGCCGCTACCATTAAGCCGATCACTTCCATGCACTGAGCCACCGAAAAGCGCGGAATGTAGTGAAGAACACGGCAGGAATTTAGAAGCTTTGATAACCTGTACTCCGTCAGGTAAATTTTCATTTCTACAGAATCTATCAGAGTTCCTAGGAAGGAAACCCTTGTGAGGGGTGATAGAGAACTCTTTCCCTCGTTCACTTTCCACCCATGCGACCTCAGAAATGCCAACACTATGTCCGTATGAGATTTGGCAATTTGGAAGTTTGACGCCTGTATCAGGATGTCGTCTAGATAAGGGGCCACTGCTATGCCCCGTGGTCTTAGGACCGCCAGAAGAGACCCCAGAACCTTTGTAAAAATTCTTGGGGCTGTAGCTAACCCGAAGGGAAGAGCCACAAACTGGTAATGCCTGTCTAGAAAGGCAAACCTTAGGAACCGATGATGATCTTTGTGAATCGGTATGTGAAGGTAAGCATCCTTCAAATCCACTGTGGTCATGTACTGACCCTCCTGGATCATAGGTAGGATTGTCCGAATAGTTTCCATTTTGAACGATGGAACTGAGGAATTTGTTTAAGATCTCTAGATACAAAATTGGTCTGAAGGTTCCCTCTTTTTTGGGAACCACAAACAGATTTGAATAAAATCCCTGTCCTTGTTCCATCTGTGGAACTGGATGGATCACTCCCATTATTAGGAGGTCTTGCACACAGCGTAAGAATGCCTCTTTCTTTATCTGGTTTACAGATAATCTCGAAAGGTGAAATCTCCCTTGTGGGGGGGAAGCTTTGAAGTCCAGAAGATATCCCTGAGATATGATCTCCAACGCCCAGGGATCCTGAACATCTCTTGCCCACGCCTGGGCGAAGAGAGAAAGTCTGCCCCCTACTAGATCAGTTGCCGGATAGGGGGCCGTTCCTTCATGCTGTCTTAGAGGCAGCAGCAGGCTTTCTGGCCTGCTTGCCTTTGCTCCAGGCTTGGTTAGATTTCCAGGCCGGCTTGGATTGCGCAAAAGTTCCCTCTTGTTTTGTAGCAGAGGAAGTTGATGCTGCACCTGCCTTGAAGTTTCGAAAGGCAAGAAAATTAGACTGTTTGGCCCTTGATTTGGCCCTGTCCTGAGGAAGGGTATGACCCATTACCTCCAGTAATGTCAGCAATAATTTCCTTCAAACCAGGCCCGAATAGGGTCTGCCCCTTGAAGGGAATTTTAAGTAATTTAGACTTTGAAGTCACGTCAGCTGACCAAGAATTAAGCCATAGCGCCCTGCGCGCCTGGATGGCGAATCCAGAATTCTTAGCCGTTAGTTTAGTCAAATGAACAATGGCATCAGAAACAAAAGAATTAGCTAACTTAAGTGTTCTAAGCTTGTCAAGTATTTCAGTCAAAGGAGTAGCTGTCTGAAAGGCCTCTTCCAGAGACTCAAACCAGAACGCCGCAGCAGCAGTAACAGGAGCAATGCATGCAAGGGGCTGCAGGATAAAACCTTGTTGAATAAACATTTTCTTAAGGTAACCTAATTTTTTATCCATTGGATCTGAAAAAGCACAACTGTCCGACAGGGATAGTGGTACGCTTTGCTAAAGTAGAAACTGCTCCCTCCACCTTAGGGACCGTCTGCCATAAGTCCTGTGTGGTGGCGTCTATTGGAAACATTTTTCTAAAAATAGGAGGGGGGGGGGGGGGAAAAACGGCACACCGGGTCTGTCCCACTCCTTAGTAATAATTTCTGTAAACCTTTTAGGTATTGGAAAAACGTCAGTACACACCGGCACCGCATAGTATTTATCCAGTCTACACAATTTCTCTGGCACTGCAATTGTGACAGTCATTCAGAGCAGCTAAAACCTCTCCAAGCAACACCCGGAGGTTCTCAAGCTTAAATTTAAAAGTAGACATATCTGAATCAGGTTTCCCCGAGTCAGAGACGTCACCCACAGACTGAAGCTCTTCCTCAGCTTCTGCATATTGTGACGCAGTATCAGACATGGGCCTTAAAACATCTGCGCGCTCTATATTACGTCTAACCCCAGAGCTATCGCGCTTTCCTCTGAATTCAGGCAGTCTGGCTAATACCGATGACAGGGTATTATCCATGATTGCCGCCATGTCCTGCAAAGTAATCGCTATGGGCGTCTTTGATGTACTTGGCGCCATTTTAGCGTGAGTCCCTTGAGCGGGAGTCAAAGGGTCCGGCACGTGGGGAGAGTTAGTCGGCATAACTTCCCCCTCGTCAGAATCCTCTGGTGATAATTCTTTTAAAGATAACAGCTGATCTTTATTGTTTAAAGTGAAATCAATACATTTAGTACACATTCTCCTATGGGGTTCCACCATGGCTTTTAAACATAATGAACAAGGAGTTTCCTCTATGTCAGACATGTTTATACAGACTAGCAATGAGACTAGCAAGCTTGGAAAACACTTTAAATCAAGTTAACAAGCAATATAAAAAAAACGTTACTGTGCCTTTAAGAGAAACAAATTTTGCCAAAATTTGAAATAACAGTGAAAAAAGGCAGTTAAACTAACGAAATTTTTACAGTGTATGTAACAAGTTAGCAGAGCATTGCACCCACTTGCAAATGGATGATTAACCCCTTAATACAAAAAACAGATTAACAAAATGAAAAATATGTTTTTTAAACAGTCATAACTGCCACAGCTCCTACTTTTGAAGCCTTTTGAGCCCTTCAGAGATGTCCTATAGCATGCAGGGGACTGCTGAGGGAAGCTGAATGTCACAGTTTGTAATTTTAACTGCACCAACTGTAACTTTTATACTATAACAGTGGAAAGCCTCAGGAAACTGTTTCTAGGCAAAAATAAAGCCAGCCATGTGGAATAAACTAGGCCCCAATAAGTTTTATCAACAAAGCATATTTAAAAACGATTAAACATGCCAGCAAACGTTTTATATTGCACATTAATCAGAGTATATACCTCTGATAGCAAGCCTGATACTAGTCGCTATTAAATCACTGTATTTAGGCTTTAACTTACATTAATCCGGTATCAGCAGCATTTTCTAGCAAATTCCATCCCTAGAAAAACTTAACTGCACATACCTTATTGCAGGATACCCTGCACGCCATTCTCCCTCTGAAGTTACCTCACTCCTCAGACATATGTGAGAATAGCAGTGGATCTTAGTAACTTCTGCTAAGATCATAGAAAAACGCAGGCAGATTCTTCTTCTAAATGCTGCCTGAGATAAAATAGTACACTCCGGTACCATTTAAAAACAATAAACTTTTGATTGAAGAAAAAACTAACTATATTACACCACTTTCCTCTTACTACCTCCAGCTATGTTGAGAGCTTGCAAGAGAATGACTGGATATGGCAGTTAGGGGAGGAGCTATATAACAGCTCTGCTGTGGGTGATCCTCTTGCAACTTCCTGTTGGGAAGGAGAATATCCCACAAGTAATGGATGATCCGTGGACTGGATACACCTAACAAGAGAAAAAGGTATCTTTTTTTTTTAAATCTTTTTTTATCATATTTACATATGCTGTTGTTTAGGATCCCCCCTTAGCCCCTAACCTCCCTGATCCCCCCCAAAACCGCTCTCTAACCCTCCCCCTCTGCCTTATTGGGGGCCATCTTGGGTACTGGAAGCTGTCTGCCAGTACCCAGTTTGCAAATAAAATGTTTATTTTTATTTTTTCCCCTTTTTTCTGTAGTGTAGCCCCCCCCCCCCCCCCCGCTCCCAGATCCCTTAGATTTATTTTTTATATACCGTATAAGACAACTGGGCGTATAAGACGCCCCCCTACTTTTCCTGTTAAAAATATAGGGTTTGTGCTATACTCGCCGTATAAGACTACCCCCTTACCACCTCAATGAATGCAGCAAGCACACCAACTAGATGTAACACATTCACAGTAAGGATAGTACCTCCTAATGTCAAGGCATAGATATCATTAACCGGATCATGAGGGAAGGGTGTATCATACTGACTAGTATCGTAATATGAAATGTATACTTCAGATGTTGTAACTAGACTGCTATGTTCGGTAAGCCCAAGGTAATACAATAACCAGCTCTTAAATATGCGCAATATATATGAATAGCAACCTGCTCACCGTATGTTGATTCATACATTCAGGATTAGTTGCAAGGTCCGTGAGACAGCCGCGTCTGTAGAGGAGAATTTCCTGAGAGCGGTAACAGGAGCAGCGTGTTCAGCCACAGCTGATGACGTAGCCAGGTAGAGAAGGCGTCTCACTGAGAAGATGGAGCAAAGTGCTGACAAGCGCTTCAGTCTGCAAGACAGCTGCAGCAGGAGGAGCTGAGAGGATGGAGAAGCCGGATTGGCGATAGGTAACACTCCCACAAGTGCAGGAGGAAAATTAATCCAGCGAGGAATGCTGGTAAAAGGGAACTTAAATAAGGCAACGGGACAACCACAAATAAAGGGCCAGTAAAAAAAATAAAAAAGGTAGATAGGACCTGACAGCACCCGCCCAGTGCCCGCCTCTGTTTCAGTGGAGCCTGTACTCTGTAATAATAAGGCTTATAAAACGACACCCAGCGTATAAGACGACCCTCGACTTTTGAGAAGATTTTCAAGAGTTAAAAATCTTACCCCCCCTTTCTCCCACTTTCAAAAACAATTTTTCTGTAGTGTAGCGCGGTTCCCACCTGCTCCCTCGCCGTGCACGCGCCCGCCCGCCTCCTCCCGTGCACGCGATCCCGCCCCTCTCTCTCACTTAGACCTCATCGATGGCCGCCCACCCGCCTCCCACTTCAGCTCCCACCCACCAACGAATGCGGCCATCGATGTCCGGTGCAGAGAGGGCCACAGAGTGGCTTCTCTCTGCACCGGAGGGGTAAAATTTGTTATTGCAGGATGCCTCGATATAGAGGCATCCTGCAATAACCGGAAAGCAGCTGGAAGTGATCAGGATCGCTTCCAGCAGCTTTCCAGACCGAGGACATGCAGGGTACGTCCTTGGTCGTTAAGGGACTTTTTTTTTTTTTTTAGAGGACGTACCCTGCACGTCCTCGGTCGTTACGGGGTTAAAAAAGGGAAGGGCCCTCTATCCCTTTGACACCCATAATGGTTACCTTGCATATTACATACAAGTTTTTAGCGCTGCGGAATCTGTTAGCACTCTACAAATAACTAATAATAATATATCCATTACATAAATCAGAATGTCTTAAAATGTATGACAGTATCCACTCCCTTTGTTTAAGGCATTTTTTAAATTGCTAAAGAACCACTTGACCGTTGCTGTTGCACTTCTGAATTTTACAGACTATTTTTACTTTTCATAACTATACCACAAACTAAATGTTTTGAGAAAGCATTCATCGATCAAGGTCATAGAACCCATAAAGATACTAGGGACACAATATGAATAAACATGGACACTAATAAAACACTATTTATCATGCCTCATTTTTGCTGTTCTTACATCTGGTTTCTGTCTTGTTTTTGTTGTAAATATAAAGTCTCTGTGTTTAAGGCTCAGCCAGCCTGCCACATGTACCCCAGAGAGGGGGAGGGAGAGGATTAGACCAAGAGAGAAGACAGAAGCAGATTTATAAAGTGTACAGATACCATGGCATACACAATCTCCCCTCCCCCAAAACTGAACAATCGCCTGTTTGTAAAAGAGAGCAGCACCTTTAATACACTTTTACCCCACTCAGGCTTTTATGGTTCTTGCAGAAAAGCCTATACAGCTTATAATCATTTTATATATGAACAATGTATGAGTTTGTATATGATGTAATTGTTGTATTCCCATACATCTAATACCACAAAGAAAAACATAATGTGTCAATAGTTTGTACCTACATATAAGAGCCATAAAATTATTGTATACAAAATTAGCAAATCTAGGCAAGTATCCTTGCTTGCTTATCTCCAGAAGTACGCTGTATACATGGTTACCAATGCACCAAGGAACTGTGATTAAGATATGCAAATTAGATTTATAATATTTCACCCTTTTTTATCCAAATATACAATAATTGTATGACTTATGAATGGAGGATTTTAATCTTTTGCTTTTATCTCCACCATAACTCAAAAAGAGTACTACTTTTTCTTCTGGAAATAAGTTTCACCACACAGCAAAATAGAACTCTCTTCTACTGATGAGAATTAAACTCGAATCAGCTGTCTAGAAGTATTTGCTGCAACCACCCTATAAAGGGGATTGGTGTGGTTAAACACAATACTTGGAAGTAAATATATTTATATCTAATTTGCATATCTCAAAAGTTTTTAAAGTGACAGTCAAGTCAAAATTAAAAAATAAAAAACCTCACGATTCAAATAGGACATGCATGCATTTTAAACAACTTTCCAACTGACTTTTATAATCAAGTTTGCTTTGTTCTCTTGGTATGCTTTTTGAAAGCTAAACCTAGCTAGGGCTCATATGCTACTTTCGAAGCCTCTTATTTCAGTGCATTTTGACAGGTTTTCACATTTAGGCACTGTGCTCACTCCTGTGGAGTTATTTATGAGGCTGTGCTTATTGGATAAAATGCAAGTCTGTCAAAAAAAACTGAGCTAAGGGGGCAGTCTGCAGAGGCTAAGATACAAAGTAATCACAGAGGTAAAAAGTGTATTCATATTAAAGTGTTTGGTTATGCAAAACTGGGGAATGTTTAATAAAGGGATTATACATCTTTTTAAAACACAAAATTTGGTGCAGACTGTGCCTTTAAGGTATCTCTTAAAGCAAATACATAATGACAGATACAAATGACGATAGATGTAAGAACTTAAAGGGGCATAAAAGTTAAAACCCAAATATTTTTCTTTCGTGATTCAGACAGGAGCATAATCATTTTAAACAACTTTTTTAGTAAATGGAAATTTACTTCTATTATCTAATTTTGCATGATATCCTTTGTTGAAAAGCAAACCTAAGTAGGCTCAGGAGCAGCAATGCAATACTGAGAACTAGCTGCACATATATGCCTCTAGGCATCGGCTTTATAGATGTGATCTACTAGCTCCCAGTAGTGCATTGCTGCTCCTTCAACAAAAGGAGAAAAATAGAATGAAGCAAACTGAATAATAGAAGTAAAACGGGAAAGTTGTATGTTATCTGA